>NW_024534783.1:0-37084 GCF_016097555.1 Gigantopelta aegis
ATTTATATGTAGGAACGCAGCTCGCCTTTCCTTCCATCATTTTGTCGTCTTGCATGGAAAGGAATAAAAGCAAAATTATCCAGAGTTACCAAGAATTAAGGATATTCTTAAGTACGTTTGATAATGGACATGGATAGCTGGAACATTCCATACAGCAGAGTGGAAATTATTTGAGACTGAAGGACCACAGGCAATCAATCACTTGGGAGGTTTGGCACAATCGTCTAACGGAGGAGTTTAGAAAATCCCATCCAAAATACCTTTGAATGTGTTGAGGTATTTGAGAGAGAAGAAGTCAGTACAGAGGATTCGATACATAAGCTTCCGCAGGTACTGTTCCACTTTGTCAGAAAAAGGAAGCTATAGAGAAAGATCAAACAACATTAAGGAACTCAAAGAAAGACTTAGCAATAATGTAATCTCTTTGTCATACTATGTAGCAGGTATGTCTTCAACATATTAAACTTATGAATTCTTTAATCTTTGCGTTCCTTAACAATAAATTCTACACTCTTTAATCATCATTTACCTTAACTCCTTCATCATTACTTAGACCGTTTAAGTCCCTTTTGGTTACGTTTTGTAGTTTGTAAATTCACAAGCTTAGTTATAATTACAGTATCTGTAGGCAAAAATGTTACTATTGTGTTAAAATTGAAGTAGGTGAACCTGCAATAACAAAAACAAAAACATGTGCTTTGGAAGTGATAACGTGAGATTTGACATAGACAATAATACCCCCACCATGGTGGTACGATCATAATGGAATAATAAGTAATAGGAGGTCTAGTGAAATGCTCAGAAAACAGTTTTATGAAGTTACACTACAGGGCCATAAGGAATGATATTGTGGAATTATCTAAAGAAAAATGGACCTTTTATGAGCTATATCTACCATGGGCTGGAGACTTTACATCATGCTAAGACATCTTCAAAAAGAAAGGAATTACTTTTACACATTAGTTCATTATACTGATTCAAGGTATAACTGAACATGATAATAACAATACATGACCACACTATACAGATTGTTATAAAACCTTCCTGTTTTTACATGGCATTGTCAAACACAGACTACAGTCTATCAATCATACCAAAGGTTTAACTATTCAATAAAGAAATACCATTTGTGATGACTTGAAATAGAGGTCACAGAGTATAGAGCATCTTTAATATAACTTTGATACCACTTTTTAAAAACCACTCTTATTAATAATAATAAATAATAATAATCATACTTATATGATAAACATATATAACATTTATATAGCATACATAAGATAGCATTATAGTGGGACAGGACAGATAATTGTATTCATAATACACATAATAAAACACATACTACATCCATTCCCCCTTTACAACTAAAAATAAAATGAAATAGTGTATGTATACCAGTCTGGAGGATTCCTTCGACGTGAGGATCTACGTGAAGGAACAATTTGTTTAATTCGTTCGAGGTTCAGGACTTCACCTCCTGTCTGAATAGGTCATAATTAATTGGTTCTTTACTTGGCTCAGTATGAGCAACTGGTGTTGGGCTGAGCTCTATTTTTCTCCCATCCAAATGAGATTCGGACATGATCAGCATGACGTTTTAACTCGCGTCATTGGTAAAATAACTACGTATGATACCAGACATTTACTCGAATACCACTTCCAGGTAGCCATTGCTATCCCCTATGAAAAATCTTTAAGTACAAATTATCTCCAATCTTAAACTCACGTAACTTAGTACCTCTAGTGTGTTTTGTTGAAACTCCTATTGAGATCGGGGTTCAAACGATCTAATCAGGACTTTAGTTCGACCAAACATTAACTCTGCAGGTGAGTGTTCTGTCACACTCTGAGGGGTATTACGATAAGTAAATAAAAAACCTTGAAATCCTCATATTCAAAGTTCCTTCAGTTTGGTTCTGTATCCCTCGTTTGGACAATTTGTACTGCCTTTTCTGCTTGGCCATTGCTAGATGGATGGTAAGGGTGCTACGGCGAGTGTGCACAATGCCATTGTTGTCCATAAATTCTTTAAATTTAACGACTAGAAAATGATATGTACCATTGTCAGAAAACTACCTTGTCAAGAATTCCAAAAATTGAAACAAATATCATATGACCTTGCTAATTGCTTTCATTCTTGATACTCCCAGATGACATTGATGAAGTTCATCTAAGACTGTCTTCCTGCAATGTGGTGGAACAACCACACGAGATCCAAACAGGATGCAGTTGTCTAATACACTTAGTTCAATTTATGCCTAGGCATATGGTTTCAGGTCTACATCTCCATCAATATTTTCTGGCCACCCATGTCTATCAAGTGCCTCACTCTTGATAGGGTTTTGTCTCTACTTGTCCAGTTAATGATTTCAGACACTGAATTGGTGGGAGTTCAAATGCTCAATCAAATTAATTAGCTCGTGGTATGTGATCTTCTTGACCACGTCTGACAATGGAAGACGGCTAAGTCCATCTGCATTCGCCAACTCCTTCCCAGGTTGTACTGAACTGATACTTATAGCCACTTGACAGCAAAGCCCATCCGGTTACTCTCGCAGATGCTCTCATAGGGATACCTTTGTTCTCTCTGAAAAAGATACATTAAAGGCTTATGATCTGTATAAATGGTAATTTAAGACCCAATAGGTACTTGTGAAATTTAGTTATACCAAAAATAATGGCCAGGATCGCCTTGTCGACATGAGCATACTTTGATTCTGTTTTGTTAAGAAGTTCTGGACACATATGCTATGGTTTTTCATCATCATCATCAAACTAGTGACTGACTGAAAATGACCCTTGTCGCCAATATGTGATGACTTGAAATAGAGACATAGAGATTAGAGCAATCTTTAATATAACTTTGATACCATTTTAAAAACCACTCTTAATAATCATACTATATGATAACATGTATAACATTTATATAGCATACATAAGATGGCATTATAGTGGGACAGGGACTGATAACTGTATTCATAATACACATAATACACATTACTACACCATTGGAATTAGTATTGTTAGAAAAACACAATAATGTTGAAAGAGAACCACACCACACATTCACTCCTAAAGAAGTTGATCAAAAATAATTACATTAACATAAAATTATTCTAAGGCCAATGCAATCTTATTACCTGGTCAAATACCAGGTTACAAGAGATACAATTTACAACTGTTACCATCCAGCATATCTAAAAGTACAATCTACA
Organism: Gigantopelta aegis; assembly: GCF_016097555.1. Classification (NCBI taxonomy): domain Eukaryota; kingdom Metazoa; phylum Mollusca; class Gastropoda; order Neomphalida; family Peltospiridae; genus Gigantopelta; species Gigantopelta aegis. The sequence continues at coordinate 3,216 of NW_024534783.1, forward strand.
TTGAATATTTCAAAGCAAATGTAAATCAACATTCAGACTTGCCTCTGAGAATATATTTTACAGTATAAGGTGGACAATATCCTAACACAACATTATGATCCTGAAAACAATGACAGATTTTGGTGTGAGCAATGTCCAAAAATAAAACTCTGCTATTGTAAGGAACATGAATACCCCACTGACAAATCAGTCAAAAGTATGGAGTAACAATATTATTAACAATTATCTTACATGTTTCTTTAAGGTCTTCGAAAAGGCCAGACTACATGTGTAAACTTGTAAGAAAAAAGAGACATTACTATCAAACAGTCCTCAAAAAGCACTATGAAAATGTCTATTTACAGTAAATGGCTCAATTGATGTAACAAATTGTTTCAAGGATGATGTCCATTTTCTTATTAAACATGACATTTATCAACGCCATCCCATTTGGGAAGTAGGTATAACAATACGTATTAAAAGTTTCTAACTTGTGTTCATCAAGGAGTAGCTGCTGATAACCTGAGAGTGGTCAAGAACAGAGAATTTACTTCCCATAGATAATGATTTAAAATATTATCAGGATGTGGTAACAGATATGTCCATATCAAGTAACATTTCTTTATTATTACCATACAGGTATAGAATTGTCCATTTTGTTTTAGAATAGTTCAGCTTCTCATATTTTCTTATTGATACCATATTTCTAATTAATAGGAAATCTTGAATTTTCATTGTAATTAATATTCAAAACATTTTGATTAAATTTCGTTAGAGATGTACTTAAATTTCGAGATAGAGGAGATACTGTAAGGACCAGAAGCAGTGTCAGTAGGAATATGAAATCACCTAAAAGGATAAGATTACAAAGAATGAAAGGATTAAGGATATTTACAACTTGTTACGACCGGTAGTAAACAAATAGGAATGATCCCTTGAGATACTGAACATAGTCACTGAACAAGAACGAATGACAATTTGAAATAATGATTTTACACAATATAAAACTGACATATACATACCAAACAGGAAGTTACCCACTATAATTACATCATATAACATAATAATCACAAGAAATAACAATCATGAGAAAAAAGTTACAACATTCCTCCCCTTCTAGTTTGAAAGGTAGGTCCATAACGATCAAATGCTTTGTGGTTCTATTAGACAGTGAAGAGAGGAGGTAGTGGATGATGCAATATCGTTGACCATGACCCTGTTCTAGGTTGAGGATGTATCAGTATTGATGTTGTAATTGAAAAAGGCCAATCATCAAAGTCATTTGACTCTTGATCATCACTGTTAAGTAGATAGCGATAACGAGGTGATCAACATGACATGGTGTTGAATGGTGCCAGAAGAATTTTGTACCTGATATGAGACAGGACCAGTAATATGTGTTATAGTGACAGGACTCCACTTGTCAGGGCCTTTGAAATTTTTACGACAAAACAATCAACCAATGAAAATTTCAACAATGTTTAGTAACAGCTGGTCAACTTGTCTTGTTTCTTAATAAAATTACAAGATGTATCTGGATGGAGTAGGTCCAGATGAGTACGAAGTCTCTGAACTCATTAGTAGTTCAGCAAGTGAGAGACAGTGATACTTTGAGGAGTAACTCGATATCTAAATAAAAATCTTTGAAATTCTCTTTTAAACGTTACCTTCCAATTTCCGAATTTGATTCTTAAAAGTCTGCACAGCACACTCAGCTAAACCATTTGAGCTAGGATGGTAAGGAGAAGTCAATGTGTACAATCTTTTTCATGAAGAGTGAAAACTCCTGACTAGTGAACCCAGATCCATTATCTGATACTTAATTGGTCAGGATTAGTGAGTATAAAATATAATTCTGATTTTTGTCAATGATAGCTTCAGTAGATGTTGAAGGAACAACATGGACCTCCATCCACTTAGAATGGGCATCAATTAGTAGAGATACAATTTTCCTTAAAAAGGACCAATATGATCAATATGTACTCTTACCCATGGTCGACTGGGATATTCCCACGGGTGCAAAGGAGCTTCATTTGGCATTGAACAATGTAGTTGACAAATCTTGCACTGTTGAACTTCAGTTTCAATGTCAGAGTCTAAACCAGGCCACCATACAAAATGAACAAGCTAAACTTTTCATCTTACTCACTCCTGGGGTGTCTCATGAGTTGTTCAATGATGTTCCTTCTCCCTTCTTCAGGAATAGTCACCCTTGATCCCCAAAGTACCCAACTGTCTATAACACATAATTATGTGTGACATTGAAAGTAAGGAAGAATATCAGGACAGGGTCACTTATAGTCCACCCAGTTTGGACCAGCAACGAACTTTCGCTAATACAAGGGTCTTCTTGGTCCACAATTTAATCTATGAGGCAGTGACAACATTGTCTGAGAGATGTTCTAGGCCAAATTTATGTCTCCATGGATTAGTACTGAAAAGGTGATTCAGGTAGTGGAAGTTGACTTAAGGCATCAACATTTGCCATTTTGGTACCAGGTCTATGTTCTAAATGGTGTACTGATAATGCGTGACAATGTTAAAGCCCATCGTTGTGTCCTGGAGGATGCCATAACTGGAATCTGATGAGACTCTCTAAGGAGGTGTTTCAGAATCTGATGGTCAGAATAGAATGTGAATGCATTACCATACAAGTATTGATGAAACCATTTTTACAGCAAAAACAATTACTAATGCTTCCTTCTCTAGCTAGCCTGGTGAATATTTCTTTTCTGCAGGGGACAAGGTTCGAGAGATAAAACAATAGGTTTCTCACTATTATCATCCATTTTGTGTGCAAGAACAGCTTCTTGGCTTTTGTGAATGTTTTTAGCTTGTGCCCTAGACCACTTCCACTTAGTATCTTTTACAGAGTAAACTGTGCAATGGAACTGAAAATTGTCGACAAATTAGAGAGTAATTTGTTATAATAGTTAAATAGCCCTAAAAAGAGTTTAAGTTAGTAAATATTATAGGCTCTGGTTAACTTTCACCTTTAACCCTTTACACGCCAAAAAACGCATTTATGCGTCAATCAATGACAACGCCCAAGAACGCATATATGGCGTCGCGGACTTACCATCTCCTTTTTTTTTTTTGTCTTGTCTTTTGCTTGTAACTGTCTACACAGATCTGAAGCACTTTAGAATATCTATTCTTCGATTCTTTTCTTGTAAAATCATGTTCCTTTCCTATAATAAGAGTCGATATATAGAAGTTTTGCAGCTGCAAATACATACGACGATATCGTTCATTGTTTAGATATGGCTCTTACCACTGATGACGTTATTGCAAGGGTATTTAGCGACGAATCAGATGTATCAGACTTTAGTGGTAAATATATATGTAAAAAGACAGAAATATTATTTACAACAAATGAGAGAGACATCTTCCAATGATGGCGATCTTCATAACTTATATATAAATCCGGTCCATAAATTGTAAGATGCACATATATATATATATATATATATATATATATATATTTGTCACAAACATAATGAATAAATAATATTATAAAAAATTTAAAAAAAGCTCAATTCAAATGTAAATAATGAAGATAAGATATCAATCACATGATAGATACCTCACAAGATGAATTATTGGTGACAAATGAAAGTGATGATGATAGCAGTCAGTCACCACATTCAGATATAGGTAATATATATATATATACGTTTGTATGATATAATCAAAAAAATAAATTAAACCAAACAAAAAAAAAATGCTAAAACAATAAACTCAATTCTCATTAAACAAATGTCTTGACAAAATATTGATTGTAAAAATTATGAATTATTTTCACTAACCTTCTAAACAGGACGAGGACATGACAGGGAAGGTAAGTGAGGGGGTGGACCAGGATATGGATGGACAGAAAGGTGGACGAGGGATGTGAAGCGGAGGTATGCAACGACACAGTAATAACGATGACAATGATGAAACTGACCCATGGACAGAAATAAAGAACTTGGACACTGATTTACCACCATCGATTTGTACTTTCAGCGAGCAACCAGGACAAAGATGACTTTGTCAGCCAACTCATCTCCACTTGAGTTTTTCAGTTTGTTTATGGATGACGTTAGTATTGAAGATGCTTGTGGATGGAACAAATGAGTATGCCAGGATGGTTTTTGATGAAAAGGAATGGACTGGAAACACTCAAACCAAACTCAAGGTGGAGAAAATTTGAGTCATGTTACCATCAATGAAATGAGAGCAGTCTTGGCAATAATAATTAACATGGGAATATTGCATTGCCCAGAGAGAAGGGTATTGGAAAAAACATCTTGGGAAAGCTACATACCATTTTGTCACGATGTACTTTCTCAAAATAGATTGAGGAAATATTCTAGATGCTTCATATACCTGAAAGAAAGCACCACTTACAAACCGAATAGATAAAGTTAGTCCTCTCTTTGGTCACCTTCTTGCTAGATTTCAAAAAAAAGCATATACTATCCACACCGTGAGCTCTCAATTGATGAAACTGTGAATGGCTTCAAGGGCAGAAGTTAGTTTTCATACAATACTGTCCTCTAAAACCCACAAAATGGGGACTAAAAGCATTTGTACTTGCTGATAGTGAGACTGGTTATATTTGTAGCATCCTTCCTTATACTGGCAGGAGATGAGAGCCTATCTCTCCAGCTGTAATGATGATCTCCCTCTGTTACCAAGGTTGTTTTTACTGTTGCTGAAAAATCCTTGGCAAAGGTCACCACATTTATGCTGATAGATTCTATTCTAGTGTTCCTTGGCAGATGATTGGAAAAGAAAGATAGAGGATACACTGGTACCATTATTAGCAACAGAAAGCAACTCCCTAAAGCACTCAGAAAGAACACGGTGAAACTAAGAAAAGGGGAAACTAGGGCTTGGAGGAACGGAAAGAAGTTGGTCTTTAGGTTGGAGAGACAAAGGTAAAACAGTCCTAATGCTATCAACTGTACATACAGCGACTTTGACAACTGTAACTGGAAGACATGGAGAAATGAAAACAAAACAACTTGTTATTCACAAGTATAATCAGAGCATGGGTGGAGTGGACAAAGCAGATGCTGTCTACTATTCCTTTGGAAGACGTAGTGTCAAGTGGTGGAGGAGCTCATGTTCTGGTTGTTTGAAGTTGCCATTATAAACTCATACATCATGTACAAAATGTCAGTTAACCAAACCTCTCACACACGTTGACTACAGACGACAGATAGTAGTAAGTCTTTGTGATGGGTTAGTTGTAGGAGATGTCAGAAGACAGCTGATGCACCCCACAAGACCAGACGAACGTTTTCAAGGATGACACTATGTTGAACGTTGGGACAAAACGAAGATGATGTCTCGTATGTAATGACCATAAAAAAAGGACAAAGACATGACACAATGTATTACTGTAGGACATGCACAAATAACCCACCATTACATGTAGATACTTGTTTCGAACGATACCATGAACTAATTAATTATAAATTATATAATCTGTAAATATGTATATATGATATTGCTCTATAAATATTAGGTATTTGTAAAAGTATACTGAAATGCTCACAAAAAGGTCTTACAGACATTGAATCTCATGAAAAAAAGGAAAAAAAAGTCACTTGTAATAATAGACAGATTGATGTGATGAGTGTGTATGTAACTAACCTTTGTAAACAACAAGTAAGACATCTAAAACACAATAAGAGGTCTAGTGAACACTTCTACAGATAAAAAAGACAATCAGTATATACTTCGAAATAGAGATTTACATTGATATAAGCGTCTTCTTCCCAAACTGTATAATACTTGAAAAAATGCGTGGCTTTGGCAATTAATGACATCATTTTTGAGCATGCGCGTAAAGGGTTAAAACCCTTCTGCTTCCTTCCTGGTTTCACAATCAAGCATCCGATATGAGGAAGGTGATAATATATTTCATACTTAATCAAGTTATCATAATAATAATCAGGTAATACTGCTTTTTACTTTGCTAACATCATGGGTGTGGTTTCATTAACATCAGTGACAACCAAATGCTACCCATCATCACTTAGAGATAGTTTGATCATCACCTTACATTCTTGCTTAATAGTACTATAAAAAACATTGTGAAGTTTAGACCTAACTATACATACTACACAAACATATCAGTACTGACCTCTGATTAGGTCTCTTTCCTTTAACCTGATAGTTTTACCACCAAACACACAGGAAAGATTGATGGAGTAGTAAACTAGTCTTGATTAGCTATTGCAGCCTTAAGTGGAATTCTTTTACTAGCACCCTGAAGTGTCTTTGAGTCACTGTGACTCAATTGAATTGATTTCGCCTTCTCGTATGCTGTAACTTTCTCTTTTAAATGGGTGATACAAGAGAAACCTTTCTCCAACAGTAAAGCACACAAGATCTATCGAAATGTCGTTCAAAGGAAGGTCTGTGGAACTCTCCAATGTGACAGCACCAGCTTCGTCGCCATTTTTATTAATGTTTAATAATCGTTAGTTACTTAATTATAATTTCAGGATTAATAACTATAGTTATTGCACCCGGCTGCTAGTTTCTTTTTTTTGTCAAACACTATAAATTGTGGTTTATTTATCCTCATAAGCTCTCAATTGATGAAACTGTGATTGGCTTCAAGGGCAGAGTTAGTTTCATACAATACTGTCCTCTAAAACCCACAAAATGGGGACTAAAAGCATTTGTACTTGCTGATAGTGAGACTGGATATATTTGTAGCATCCTTCCTTATACTGGGCAGGAGATGAGAGCCCATCTCTCCAGCTGTAATGACAATCTCCCTCTGTTAGCCAAGGTTGTTGTGACTGTTGCTGAAAAATACTTTGGCAAAGGTCACCACATTTATGCTGATAGGTTCTATTCTAGTGTTCCGTTGGCAGATGAGTTGGAAAAGAAAGATACAGGATACACTGGTACCATCATTAGCAACAGAAAGCAACTCCCTATAGCAGTCAGAAAGAACATGGGTGAAATTAAGAAGAGGGGAAACTAGGGCTTGGAGGAACGGAAAGAAGTTGGTCTTAGGTTGAAGAGACAAAGGTAAAACAGTCCTAATGCTATCAACTGTACATACAGCAACTTTGACAACTGAAACTGGAAGACGTAGAGAAATGAAACACAAAACAACTTGTTATCCACAAGTATAATCAGAGCATGGGTGGAGTGGACAAAGCAGACCAACATGCTGTCTACTATTCCTTTGGAAGACGTAGTGTCAAGTGGTGGAGGAAGCTCATGTTCTGGTTGTTTGAAGTTGCCATTGTAAACTCATACATCATGTACAAAATGTCAGTTAACAAACCTCTCACACACATTGACTACAGACGACAGATAGTAGTAAGTCTTTGTGATGGGTTAGTTGTAGGAGATGTCAGAAGACACTGATGCACCCACAAGACAGACGAACGTTTTCAAGGACGACACTATGTTGAAGTGGGACAAAACGAAGATGATGTCTTGTATGTAATGACCATAAAAAAGGACAAAGACATGACACAATATATTACTGTAGGACATGCACAAATAACCCATCATTACATGTAGATACTTGTTTCGAACGATACCATGAAATAATTAATTATAAATTATAATAATCTATAAATATGTATAAATGATATTGCTCTAAAAATATTAGGTATTTGTAAAAGTATATTAAAATGCTCACTTAAGCTCTTAAAGTCATTGAATCTCATGAAAAAAAGAAAAAAAAGTCACTTGTAATATAGACAGATTGATGTGATGAGTGTGTACGTAACTAACCTTTGTAAACAACAAGTAAGACATCTAAAACACAATAAGAGGTCTAGTCAACACTTCTACAGATAAAAAGACAATCTCCAAATACTTCAAATAGAGATTTACATTGATATAAGTGTCTTCTTCCCAAACCGTTTAATACTTGAAAAACGCGTGGCTTTGGCAATAATGACATCATATTTTGCGCATGTGCGTAAAGGGTTAAAAACCCTTCTGCTTCCTTCCTGGTTTCATAGTCAAGCATCCGGTGATGAGGAAGGTGATAAGATATTTCCTATTTAATCAAGTTATCATAGTAATAATCAGGTAATGACTGCTTTTACTTTGCTAACATCATGGGTGTGGTTTTCATTAACATCAGTGACAACCAAATGCTGCCCATCATCACTTAGAGATAGTTTGATCATCACCTTACATTCTTGCTTAATAGTACTATAAAAAACATTGTGAAGTTTAGACCTAACTATACAAACTACACAAACATATCAGTACTGACCTCTGATTAGGTCTCTTTCCTTTATCCTGATATTTTTTACCACCAAACACACAGGAAAGATTGATGTAGTAGTAAACTAAGTCTTGATTAGCTTTTGCAGCCTTAAGTGGAATTCTTTTACTGGCAGCCTGAAGTGTCTTTGAGTCATTGTGACTCAATTGAATTGATTTCGCCTTCTCGTATGCTGTAACTTTCTCTTTCAAATGGTGATACAAGGAAACCTTTCTCCAACGGTAAAGCACACAAGATCTATCGAAGTGTCGTTCAAAGGAAGGTCTGTGGAACTCTCAAACGTGACAGCACCTGCTTCGTCGCCATTTTTATTAATAATGTTTAAGTTACTTACTTAATAATTTCCGGATTAATAACTATAGTTATTGCATCCGGCTGCTAGATCTATAGCCACTGCGTTTCTTTTTTTTGTCAAACACTATAAATTGTGTTTATTTGTGTATTATCCTCATAAGCTTCCAGTACAGATTACTCATCCTATAGCTTAGTAGTATGTTAGTATAGCTGAAGACAAGTGTATTAGCTTTGATATGTTATGATATTTTTCTAGTCTTTGTTACATAAAATTTAAACATTACAAGTTATTTATTACGTAATGTTAATATGTTAATATGTGCAGTAAACTCATTTTGCAATACAATCAATACAATAGAATGATGTCAATGCTCTCATTATTGGATAGTATAGGTTACCTGATATATATCCCTTAGAGGACCACTATCACAAATTCGTGATACGCCCACCTTCATTAAAACTAATTTTAGTGACACGTGGAATGCTAATTAAAAATGTTTCTTATTTTCCTGTTCTTATAAGTTTTGTGTCAAACACTGTTGGTTATTTGTTAATTTGTTAAGGACATCATGTGCGTTCCAGTGTCCAATGGTAATGGTCTCTAGAACAAACATACCATAGTGGTTGATAGTCTAAGCAATTTTGCCATGTTAAGAGAACAGAATTTGAACAATCAATAGCATAATGCGCTGGTTGATTTTCATCAGCAAATTCCTATTCTCTGTTTTCACCTTAATCTTAATTTTTTTAAGTGAAATATTTTAAAATGGCGTACCTGTCCTCTAAGGGATGTTTGATAATTTTAATATTTGTTTCCATTTCAAATCTGATATTGTGTACACTTAATGTTTTATTATTGTTAATATCATGTTTAGCTATTTTACAACTGTTGTATAATAATGACTGTATATACTAGTTTATAACTTGTTAATTATAATATAAGTTCTATAGAGCATGTATTTAACAAATGACTTAATTACTGTCATGTATTAATTATAAGACTATATTGTAAACCTATAGATAAAAGATATGTGACATAATAGGACAAAACACTTTAATCTCCAAATATGATAATATCTAGTTATTATGAATACTACTGCTGACATCACATAAAGTATTAACCTCTCTATACACATTAGTGAAAAGATATTGAATTATTTTACCTATCCTTTATAATGTATCATTAGATGTAGCTGTATATTATAAAGTGAATTGATCATAAATACTGACATCTCCTTTATGTAGTACAATGCTACTCCTCTTCACTTGGCTGCTTACAATGGCTATTCTGATACAGCTCATACACTAATTAAAGCTGGTGCATCACTGGATGCCATTGACAAAGTAAGTATCTCAATTATTGAATAAGTTGTCATTACTATACATGACTGTATTTTGTATATAATGTTGTTATTAATACATGTAATTATGTAGTTATTTGTGATATAATTATCTATAAGTTGTTACATAGTCACTCCTAAAATAAATACACAAACAAAATACAAAATTAAATAAGAAGAAAAAAATGTGATTGTTTATGTAAATACAACTACTACCTACTACTACAACATATGAATTGTATTTTATATTTGCTAATAACATATATAATGTGAAATTATTTCCACCTTTCAAAAGCTAACATATCACACAATATAAACAACATGTCTGTATTTACTATAACAGTAACACTAACTATAATTATAGTCAATGTCATCAATATGTTTATTCCATTATATAAGTTAAATGGTTTGACATTCTAAAGTATTAACATAGTGAATATACCAGGATACTGTTAATTACTTGTAGAAATATGCTCTGACATTTACATTGAGAGAATAATTAGACTTGTATATTAGATTCTTCTGATTGTTAGTCACTTCTTACAACATGATATATGAGTAAATCTTTACAAACTATTGGTTGTATTAATCCTAACATTTTTATATAACTATACTGGCATCTCTGTTGTGATAATAACTGATTCCTCATGTTAGTGGTCAGCATAATGTTTGTAACATTCCATTTTTCCGAAAAGTGTTTTTCTTGAAATCGTTTTCTTCCAGATTTTTGGGATGTTACATTTTGGGAAATAATTTCAAAAGGAAAATGCAAAATAGAGCCTTTTTGATATTATAAATACCAATCATACAAGGTAACTATGTTGTAATTCTACTAGTGACCGAGCTTACCAATACAACATATATATTTAAAAGAACAATAACTCAACAACTGTAGACTGAACAAAACTGAATTTACATGACAATATATAGTGCAGTTCCAGAACATTTATATAAACATTACATCATAGGTTTATTTAAGTTACCACATTTTCCCCTTTTTAAGTTTTTTAAGTTCGAATGAGTGGAGCAAATGTTTCAGGCGATTTTCGTTTTCAACTTGATCTTCTAACTGGTGAACGCACTACTGGTGTTGGATTTTCAGGTGTTGATTGAGTAGGCTCTGTTGGTTCCACACGATCTTCTTGAGCTTCTGAAACTTCTACCTGATTAGGTTGAGGTCTTCCTTGAGGTGTGGTATCTATTATTGACCAATCCTCTTGAGTTGATAATGTAGTTTGTGACTCTTCTGAAAATCTTCAAAAGATGGTCAACATGACGTCATAAAGTCATGCCACTTTCAGTTGTAACTTATACGATAAAGGTCCAGTTATTTTAGTTACCTTCACCGGTATCCACATAGATCTATGAAAATTTTTTGCAAACAACAGATCATCCAGTTTAAAACTTCGAGGTTCCTTGCCAGAGATGAGTTTCTCCTGTTTTCTTCTCGACATCTTCTGACATATCAGGATGTAGTGCATCTAAACATGTTCTTATCTTCCTCCCCATTAGGAGTTGAGATGGGGAAAGTCCAGTAGTAGTCTGGGGTGTTACCCTATACTGAAGTAAAAAATCTAGATAAACGTACATCAATTGGGAATCCCATTTTAACAACTGTACTCTTGAAAGTTTGAACTGCCCTTTCAGCAAGTCCATTGGAGGAGGGATGGTAAGGTGATGTGAATATGTGTTTAATACCATTCTGAGTTGTGAATTGCTTGAATTCCTCGCTTCGAAAACCTGATCCGTTATCTGACACCAACTGTTCTGGTATGCCGTGTGTAGCAAATAATGAACAAAGTTTAATAATGGTGCTCACAGCAGAAGTAGAGTTCACTATTTCAACATCAATCCATTTGGAATAAGGCTCTGACACTAAAAACATTTTGCCCATTAAGGGACCAGCATGGTCAATGTGTATCTGCGCCCAAGGTCTAGAGGGATACTCCCATGGGTGGAGAGAAGCTTTACTAGGAGAAGGTCTATTCATTTGACACATATTACATCCTCTCACTCTCTTCACAATATCACTGTCTATACCTGGCCACCAGACATATGAACGACTAGGCTCTTCTTTTTGACTGACTCCAGGATGAGTGTCATGTAGTTGATTCAAACATCAGTGACTGACCAGGTGGAGGTATGATTATCGTGATCCCCACACAGACACAACCCTTTGACGATGCTGAGTTTCATCTCAACGGTTTAAGTATGGCTTGAGATCTTCATTGTCAACAATGTTTGGCCAATCTGTATAATACAAAACAAAAATGAACTAGAGATAAGATTGGATCCTTTTCTGTCCAATTTATTTATTTGATTAGCAGTGACAATTACTTCTGAGAGTTGATGAATGAGTAGTTCTACCGATCCATCTTTACTTGACTCAGGTGTGGTCTCTGGTAAAGGGGGTTCTACTGAGAGCATCGCATTTGCTACTTTGGATCCTGGTCGATATTCAATCTCATATTCATAAGAACTGAGGAGTAGTGACCAACGTTGAATCCTCGATGCAGCCATCACTGGTATCGGACGGGTTCACTGAATAAATATTTGAGTGGTTGGTGGTCTGAATATATTTTGAACTTTCTTCCTGATAAGTATTGGTGTAGTTTTTTCACAGCGAAAATAATGCTAGGCCTTCTTTTTCTAATTGTGAGTAACTTCTTCTCCACTGTGAGAAGAGTTCAGAAAAATGAATGCAATTGGGTTCTCTGATCCATCATCCATCATATGAGCTAAAACCTCCTAAACCATACTGTGAAGCATCACACGAAAAGTATGAGATGCCAAAGAAGAGATACCAAAAGGAAGTGGTTCGAACTGACATAAACCCTTCATAAGTGTTAATGATTAGTTAAACTTTTTGGACCTCCTCTTCTAGTACAATTGTTGAAAGCATGGAGATAGGTCTAGTTTAGAGAGATACATTTCCTCCAGAAAGGGGCTGCGAATAGATCTTTCACTCGGGGAAGAGGAATACTAATTCTAGTTTGGAGACTGCATTGACTGTCACCTTATAATCTCCCAAATACGTTATACTCCCATCTGACTTGCTTGACAACTGGTACGATTGGGGTGCCCAATCAGAATTAAATGGTGAGATACACTCAGCTTGTGAGTCTATGTTACTATTTTCGCAATCACCTACCTGTCATGCAACGAGTAGGGGGACTGGGCGAGTTTTAAAATAACGAGGTTGAGCATTGCTGGGCACAGATTTTGGCTTCCCATATCCTTCAAATTCCCTAGCTCGTATCTGAAAAGACGAGAATGTTTCTCAATGACTTCATCCAAGGTGAGTTGATACGAAAGCTTTGGATAATCTTGCCCGATCCCAGTTTAAAAGATCCTATTCAGCCAGGTTACGACCTACGAAAACTCACACCTTGCCTTGATTACAAAAATTGGAATTACAATGTGTGACTGTTTGTGTTGGGATTGTAACCTTGTCGTTTGCACTTCCTACACTTCTAGACGGTTGCCCTGATACGAAATGAGAGCTGCTTTATTACTAGGGCGGAGCTGACACTGCGGAGGACAGCCCGAATTGAATGTGTCTTCACTATGACGGAGATGAATCACCTGTATCCCCAACTCCATGTCTAACTTGTGACCCTTTACTTCCACGCTAGGCTTGATTGGAACAGACTAGAGGAAAAAGAATAAATCATAAATAAATTATAGATTCTTCTGGAGTGAGTTTCTTCCGAGGTGATGACACCTCCTTGTTTACCAGAGTCCAGCCTTTGCTGGTTCTTCCTTTAGGCTTCTGAGACTTTGTGGTCGGGCTCCAACACACCTTAGAGAATGAGCCATCTTGCGCCATTGGGGCATTTTTCTTTTATAAATGACCCGCACGCAAAACGGCGCCCACGTGCGGACCGCCACACAAAAACATCCAATGGGGGATTGACCTTGTGTTGGAATTATTGTGTCATCTTGTAGTGCGATGGTTTTCTGTCTTTCTTAGTTTCTTGCTGCATTAAGTGAGGGCATCTTCTTTCACCCTTCTAATCCTGTACTATCTCAACGGATGATCAAAGGTAAGATTTCTTCCTCTGTAAGTAGACGACTTCTGTCTATCGTGCGAGCCACACACTAATTTGTCACAAGATTTTCATCTAACGATGCCTTCTAAGTTGCACCCATCTGCCATTACATAAGCCGAAACGAATCTGCTTATACCTTGCTACTTCTTTCTGGTGTCAAACCAATTCAACCTGCTCTGCTATAGCTGAAGCTTGGAGTTAAAAAAAATGCTTCCACTACTTCCTTCGAGTTCTCGATATCTCTTGCTCCGGTTTTCTCGATATGATTTGCCAGACTTCCGTACTCTTTTCTCTCTCGGATGTATTGGCCTTACCACATTTCGAAAGTTTTTTATATATTTTTGAGTCAACGGTTTCCAAAGTCCACCCACTGATAGCATTGCCATCTCTTGTCCTCTCGTCGCCAAATATGTTGTAAATTCTACTCAGTGACCAGCTTACCAAACAACATATATATTTAAAGAACAATAAACTCAACAACTGTAGATGAAACAAACGTAATTTACTGACAATATATATGGCAAGTATTTCCAGAACATTTTTATATAATATTACATCTAGGGTTTTATTTAGTTACCACCAACTATACTCCCACACAAATTGCTCTGTAATTGAATCTGTCATTTCCTTCAAGGAAGAGTATCATTTCCGTCAGTAATTTGAAGAAAACTGAACCCATGGGAACCTAAAGAATATTACGTTTCAGGTACCGATAGTAAAACCGGTTACATGCACAACTTCATTTATACTACAGAAGACACTACTCACCTAATGACAATCCTGAAGCATCACATACGTCAAATTTGTACAACACCCTGACAGCATATCATCTCAGGGACAACAGTCTATGATCTTAACACGGATCAATTTAACACTATCCTCCTTCTACCTATTCATCAGAACAATGGGAATTAGTGACTGTTTTGATCAAACCACCGAGGATTGCTTGTAATGCAATCAAAAGAAATAAAAACTATCCCAAAAATACAACTGAAAGCTACATATGTATGTAATATGATGCTTTAGCATGGCAAGATAAGAGAACAATTACTATCGTGCAACAAAATCCATACAAGATGAGAGAAATACGACCAGTGAAATGCATGGTAACTCTATGTATTATTATAATCTTTACAATAAGGTTTAATATCTATATCAATAACAAGTCACAGATTCTACAAAAGAGAAACTACTGGGACATGCACGAAAGTACAATTATTATTCACCTTGAAGACAACTTTACCAGTTACATAGCAAGATTACTCTTTTTACACAAGTCCATAAAATAGTGAAAAAGTATTCTTTTTGATATCTAAAGTGGTTGTTTGTGAATGTATTTTTATAATTATCTCAGACAACTACAGAGGTAAACCCACACAGAATGGTCTATATCTTTTATTCAATAGCTTGTTGAACCATACTTTGACAAGAGAGACGTTATCACACTTTCTTCACACCATCAGTTCTGCTACTGCTACCAAGAATCAAAGTATTGCATTCTTGGAAAATCGAACAAGAGGCAGAATGTGCATTGTCTGACACACCACCTAACATTGGTTTGTCCTGTCAATAACTTGTCCAGAATCCCGCTTGTGACCACGGGTGTGTTGAGAAATACCACCTACAGATACTCATCATCATATTTCTTGCATTTAAATCACATATTCATTTCATGATATAAAGTAAAAGAACGTAAAAAACAGAAACCACTTAGAACACGTTGCTATGGACATGGGGGCGTTCCAGTACCAAAGTAATGGTCTAATAGGTCAGAACAACAACACATCATTCTGTAGACAGCCTAAGCCTCATCTACCTGAGAATAGTGAGGCACGTATATTACGTGTCTTCTTCCTCATAAACACCATTATTTTTTACTTGCTTCTCACATAATTCCTGTGAATTTTTTACATGGTTATTAATGCTTGGTCCTCTAATGTTAAATAACATAATATCATAATAATCATAGAGATATAATGTAAAAATGTGTTTATATACTATAACCTAATTATAATATTGCAAGTTAATTTATGATCCACTATGAATAATTATAACCAAGTTTTAGAAACATATAACAACAGAGTATATCTGACAAATAAAGGTGTTTATATGTAGTTACCATTCAACAAGGGATGTACTTTACATCCTATTATGAGAGTACTCTATTTTCAATGCTTGTCTTTAAACACATTTACATCCATAAATTATCTCATATTAACATGATTACCCAATACCTGCACTACAATCCTTCTCCTCATCAGATACGCTCATATACTAACAAATTACGAATATTCTAGCAATGTATGTAGCTGTTCCTCTCCCCAAGCTATAGAAGTTAAATGACTAACAAGTGAACACCTCATCCCTCTTTTGTTTAAGAGCCTTCAAAAGTACTAATAGTGGGGCACTAGACATATTGCAACAAAAAAATTTTTTTACAAACATTGCCTAATTGTGATTTACACAATATATCCATTGCTCTCTGGTGATGTCATTTAGCCTATAAGCTAAAGATAATTAATTAATTAAATTAACATTCAAAGCATAGATATCATTCTATTGTAAAACAGCAAGCCTTAACATTACTATACCCTAGTAATGACTAAAAGTCATATCTTCATAATACTTATTTCTATTGTTAAGGAAATGGTGTAACCCCAATCATAGCAAGAAAGATAATACATCATAGAGCTGTTTATTACATGTAAATTATTCCCCTGGAATTTTATATTGACAATAAATATAAGTAATTTGTATACAATCGTGAAAAACCCAGATTTTCTCTTAATATATACTCCCCTTACATACGACATTTAAGGTATCTGTACACAGCAGGTCTTGTTAGAATTATTACTGTTGGTAAGAATTAACCATAATTAATATTACAAAGAGCTTATTGCCACAACCAATGTTTTTGTGCTCCATTACTTGTTTAGTCCTCTTTTTTTTGTACATTAAACTTTATACTGTGGTAATCAATTACATTACATGTTGCAGGTGAAACACACACCTAGACATATTATGCTTTTCTAATGTCAAGTTCCTACTTGAGACAGTCATTTATGACGTATTTCTGTCTGAATTTTATTATGTGGAATACGAGCCATAGATAGTATACTTTTTTGTATAAATACCAAACCCCTAAATACCAAAATGAGTAGTAAAGTGAGTATTAAGTGCCCATGGAAAAAATTGAAATAATAACATGCTTCTCTTTATAAAATAAGGTTTTAATTGTCTAGTTTGAGATACCCACTTGCGCAAGGCACTCCCAAAAAGACCAACATTAGTAACTAAGTCGGCTGAGACTTATTGTATAAAATACTTCAAATTTAACAATCACCCTTTCTACATCATGACAACCAGTCTAAAGTAACAGAATGTAACATGCCTAAAATATCTTCTTTTACCCAGATGTATCGTTGTTACCTGCTTAATTTACTGGGCCTCTGTTAATATTTTTGAAAACTAATGGTAGAACTCTTAAATGACAGAACAGATATACAATGTAGCACTTTGACAATGCTATTAGAATAAGTGGGTGACTCAGGATATATCTAGCGCAGCATAGAATTAAGTAAAACTTCTTAGATACCCCCTGTAAGAACAATTACTTCTTCATTGTACCATTTTAAGGGTCTTCATATCCATTATAGTAATTCTTAATAATAATCAGTTCTATTGGTTATAATTACTGACAGTTTGTAGTAATAATATAACGTAACAAAGTATATGACAAAATACAATCAAGTATATGCACGTCCTGATTTGTATCTGGATGATGGTGTACTCCATGCGTTCAACATTTACAAAAATTACAAATGTTCCTTGTGGTGTTTATGCATCGTGAACAAGAGGTCATAGTTCACGTGCATATTTAATAAGAAGGGTGATTGAAGCAACAATAATTGCCAATCAGGCAAAGTTAAAGTAATTTTCTATAACCTTCAACGCCTTTTTTGATGAGATTATAGTACAATAGATTTTTTGCTGTTCTAATAACATTTCTTCACTGTTGCATCATTTAATTCAGTCCGAGTTTAGTGACTACTATTTCGTTTTAATGGTGTAACACTGGAGACAGGTTATGTGACACATGTCCTATTAATCTTGTTCAGTTTTCTTTTTTTGAAAAAACTTATTTCACGCATTGTCCTTTGATGATCGCATAAATAAGAATTGAACCAAGACTGATTCATATCACTACCTCATATTAGATGCCATGCCAGAAAATTAAGAAGGTTGATTACAATCACCTGTGAATAATTTTGAGTACCTTCATGAAGAACAGAATCAGTCATAGCCAAAGAACTTTCTTTTACCTAAATGTTAATAAATACTCTTGTTGATATCTGTTTTGACGTAATGTGACACTTCAAGTTAATACTACAATTTTTTGGAAACATAATTGGTTGTGCTGTTGTTCCAACAAATTCACTAAAATTCAGTACCTCTAAATGATTTTTACTAACACAAAGAGTAGTAATACTTGCTTTTTACTTTTGCTAACAATATGGGTGTGGTTTCATTAAACATCAGTGACAACCAACTGCTACCCATCATCACTTAGAGATAAGTTTGATCATCACCTTACATTCTGGCTTAATAGTACTATAAAAAACATTGTAAGTTTAGACCTAACTCTATCACTACACAAAACATATCAGTACTTGACGCTCGTGAATTAGGTCTCTTTCCTTTATCCTTATAGTTTTTTACCAAACACACAGGAAAGATTGATGTAGTAGTAACTCAGTCTTGATTAGCTTATTGCAGCCTTAAGTGGAATCTTTTACTGGCAGCCTGAAGTTCTTTGAGTCATTGTGCTCAATTGAATTGATTCCGCATTCTTCGTATGCTGTAACTTTCTCTTTCAAATGGTGATACAAGGAGAACCCTTCTCCAACGGTAAAGCACACAAGATCTATCAAGTGTCGTCAAAGAAGGTCTGTGAACTCTCAAACGTGACAGCACCTGCTCGTCAACCCATTTTATTAATAATCGTCGTTACTTACTTAATAATTTCCGGATTAATACTATAGTTATTGCATCAGACTGCTAGATCATATAGCCACTGCGTTTCTTTTTTGTCAAACATTTATAAATTGTGCTTTATTTGTTATTATCCTCATAAGCTTCCAGTACAATTACTCATCCCTAATAGCTTAGTAGTCTGCTGGAAAGTGTCCTAGCTTGATATTTTAGTTTCTAGTCTTTGTTACATAAAATGTAACATTACAAGTTATTTATTACGTAATGTTATATGTTAATTATGTGCATAAACTCCTTTTGCTATACAATCATTACAATAGAATGATTCCATGCTCCCATTATTGGATTTATAGGTTACCTGATATATATCCCTTAGAGTACACTATCACCACTTCGTGATACTCCCACCTTCATTAAAGTAATTTTAGGACACGTAGGAATGCTAATTAAAATGTTCTGATTTTCCTGTTCTTATAAGTTTTGTGTTATTTGTATTTGTTTAAGGACATCATGTGCGTTCCAGGGCCACTGTCATGGTCTCTAGAAACAACATACCATAGTGGTTGAGAGTCTAAACACTTTGCCATTGAGAACAGAAATTGAACCATAATGCATCCTGGTTATTTCATCAGCAAATTCCTATTCTCTGTTTTTTCAAATAATCTTATATTTTTAAGTGAATATTTTAAAATGGCGTCATCCTCTAATGGATGTTGATAATTTTAATATTTGTTTCCATTTTCAAATCTGATTATTGTGTACACTTATTGTTATTATGTTAATATCATGTTTAGCTATTTTACAACTGTTGTATAATAATGATATTACTAGTACTTAAACTTGTAATTAATAATATAAATTCTATAGAGCATGTATTTAACAATATGACTTAATTAATGTCATGTATTATATATATAAGACTATATTGTAAACCTATAGATAAAAGATATGTGACATAATAGGAACAAACACTTTAATCTCCAAATATGATATATCTAGTTATTATGAATATATACTGCTGACATCACATAAAGTATTAACCTCTCTATACACATTAGTGAAAATATATTGAATTATTTTACCTATCCTTTATAATGTATCATTAGATGTTAGCTGTATATTATAAGTGAATTGATCAAAATACTGACATCTCCTTTATGTAGTACAATGAGACTCCTCTCACTTTGGCTGCTTTTCTATGGCCTATTCTGATACAGCTCATACACTAATTAAAGCTGTGCATCACTGGATGCCATTGACATAGTAAGTATCTCAATTAGTTGAATAAGTTGTCATTATTACTATACATGACTGTATTTTGTATATAATGTTGTTATTAATACATGTAATTTATGTAATTATATTTGTGATATAATTATCTATAAGTTGTTACATAGACACTTCTAAAATAAATACACAATCAAATACAAAATTAAATAAGAAGGAAAAAATGTGATTGTTTATGTCAAATACAACTACTACCTACTACTACAAATATGAATTGTATTTTATATTTGCTAAATAACTATAATAATGTGAAATTATTTCCACCTTTCAAAAGCTAACATATCACACATATAACAACATGTCTCTATTTACTAAACAGTAAACACACAACTATAATTATAGTCAATGTAATCAATATGTTTATTCCATTATATAAGTAAATGGTTTGACATTCTAAGTATTAACATAGTGAATATACCAGGATACTGTTAATTACTTGTAGAAATATGCTCTGACATTTACATTGAGAGAATAATTAGACTTGTATATTAGATTCTTCTGATTGTTAGTCACTTCTTACAACATATATAGAGTAAATCTTTACAAACTATTTTGGTTGTATTAATCCTAACATTATTATATAACTATACTGGCATCTCTTGGTGTGATAATAACCTGATTCCACATGTTAGTGGCCCAGCATAATGTTTGTAACATTCCATTTTTCCGAAAAGGTGTTTTCTTGAAATCAATTTTTCTTCCAGATTTTTGGGATGTTACAATTTTGGGGAAATAATTTCAAAAGGAAAATGCAAAATAGGAGCCTTTTTGATATTATAATAAAATCAATCCAGGTAAAGTTTTAACTATTGGTATTCTACTAGTGACCGAGCTTACCAATACACATATATATTTAAAAGAACAATAACTCAAACTGTAGACTGAACAAAACTGATTTACATGACAATATATAGTGCAGTTCCACTAACATTTATATAAACATTACATCACAGGTTTATTTAAGTTACCACAATTTTCCCCCTTTTAAGTTTTTAAGTTCGAATGAGTGGAGCAAAATGTTTTTCAGGCGATTTTCGTTTTCAACTTGATCTTCTAACTGGTGAACGCACTACTGGTGTTGGATTTTCAGGTGTTTGATTGAGTAGGCTCTGTTGGTTCCACACGATCTCTGAGCTTCTGAAACTTCTACCTGATTAAGTTGAGGTCTTCCTGAGGGTTTTTTTTTTTTTTTTTTTTTTTTGTGGGTGTGGTATCTATTATTGACCATCCTCTTGAGTTGATAATGTAGTTTGTGACTCTTCTGAAAATCTTCAAAGATGGTGAACATGACTCATAAAGTCTTTTTTTTTTTCTCCCCTGCCACTTTCACTTGTAACTTCATACGATAAAGGTCCAGTTTATTTTAGTTACCTTCACTGTATCCATCCACATAGATCTATGAAAATTTTTTGCAAACAACAGATCATCCAGTTTAAACTTTAGAGGTTCCTTGCCAGAGATGAGTTTCTCCTGCTTTTCTTCTCGGCAATCTTCTGACATATCAGGATGTATGTGCATCTAAACATTTTCTTATCTTCCTCCCCATTAGGGAGCTTTGATATGGGAAAGTCCAGTAGTAGTCCTGGGTGTTACCCTATACTGAAGTAAAAATCTAGATAAACGTACATTAATTGGACCATCCATTTTAACAACTGTACTCTTGAAAGTTTGAACTGCCCTCATCACATGTCCATTGGAGGAGGATGGTAAGGTGATGTGAATATGTATTTAATACCATTTCTGAGTTGAATTGAATTACTTGAATTCCTCGCTTCGAAAACCTGATCCGTTATCTGACACCAACTGTTCTGGTATGCCGTGTGTAGCAAATAATGAACGAAGTTTAATAATGGTGCTCACAGCAGAAGTAGACTTCACTATTTCAACATCAATCCATTTTGGAATAGCGCGGTATACCACTAAAAACATTTTGCCCATTACAGGACCAGCATGCGTCAATGTGTATCTGCGCCCAAGGTCTAGAGGGATACTCCCATGGGTAGAGAGAAGCTCTACTAAGAGAAGGTCTATTCATTTCACACATATTTACATCCTCTCACTCTCTTCACAATATCACTGTCTATACTGGCCACCAGACATATGAACGACTAAGGCTCTTCATTTGACTGACTCCAGGATGAGTTGTCATGTAGTTGATTCAACATCAGTGACTGACCAGGTGGAGGTATGATTACTCGTGATCCCCACAAGACACACCCTTTGACGATGCTGAGTTCATCTCAACGGGTTTAAAGTACGGCTTGAGATCTTCATTGTCAACAATGTTTGGCCATCTGTGTAACCAAAAATGATGAACTCGAGATAAGATTGGATCCTTTTCTGTCCAATTCTTTTATTTGATTAGCAGTGACAATTACTTCTGAGAGTTGATGAATGAGTCTAGTTCTACCGATCCATCTTTACTTGACTCAGGTGTGTTCTCTGGTAAGGGAGTCTACTGAGAGCATCACATTGCTACTTTGGATCCTGGTCGATATTCAATCTCATATTCATAAGAACTGAGGAGTAGTGACCAACGTTGAATCCTCGATACAGCCATCACCGGTATCGACGGGTTTTCAGTGAATAAATATTTGAGTGGTTGGTGGTCTGAATATATTTTGAACTTTCTTCCTGATAAGTATTGGTGTAGTTTTCTTCACAGCGAAAATAATTGCTAGGCCTTCTTTTTCTAATTGTGAGTACTTCTTCTTCTCAGCTGGTTGAGAGAGTTCTAGAAATGAATGCAATTGGGGGGGGTGTTCTCTGATCCATCATCCATCATATGAGCTAAAACTGCTCCTAAACCATACTGTGAAGCATCACACGAAAGTATAGATACCAAAGAAGAGATACCAAAAGGGAAGTTGTTCGAACTGAAATAAACCCTTCTAAGTGTTAATGATAGTAAACTTTTTGGAATCCTCTTCTAGTACAATTTGTTGATAAGCATGAGATAGGGTCTAGTTTAGAGAATACATTTCCTCCAGGAAAGGGCTGCGAATAGATTCTTTTTTTTTTCACTCGGAGGAAGAGGATACTCTTCTAGTTTGGAGACTGCATTGACTGTCACCTTATAATCTCCACAAATACGTATACTCCCATCTGAACTTGACAACTGGTACGATTGGGGTAGCCCAATCAGAAAATTAAACTGGTGAGATAACTCCAGCTTTGAGTCTATGTTCTAGTTCTCAATCTACCTTGTCATGCAACGAGTAGGGGACTGGCGAGGTTTAAAATAACGAGGTTGACACCAGTTGCTGGGGACACAGATTTTGGCTTCCATATCCTTCACTTCCTAGCTCGTATCTGAAAAGACGAGAATGTTTCTCAATGACTTCATCCAACTGGTGAGTTGATACGAAAGCTTTTGATAATCTGCCAGCTCCATTTGATCCTATTCAGCCAGTTACGACCGAACAAACTCACACCTTTGCCCCTTGATTACAAAATTTGGAAGTGTGACTGTTTGTGTCTGGTACTTTTAACCTTGTCGTTTGCACTTCCTAGCACTTCTAACGAGTGCCCTGATACGAAATGAGAGATGCAATTACTAGGGCGGAGCTGAACTGAGGAGGACAGCCCTGAATTGAATGTGTCTTCACTAATGACGGAGACTGAATCACCTGTATCCAACTCCTGTCTAACTTGTGACCCTTTACTTCCACGGCTAGCTTTTTGGATCAGACCTAGAGGAAAAGAATAAATCATAAATAAATTATTAGATTCTTCTGGAGTGAGTTCTTCCAGAGGTGATGACACCTCCTTGTTTACAGAGTCCAGCCCTTTGCTGGTCTTCCTTTAGGCTTCTGAGACTTTTGTGGTAGGGCTCCAACACACCTTAGAGATGAGGCCAGTCTTGCCGCAATTGTGGCATTTTTCTCTTGATGAACCAGCACGCCTGCGCCACGTGCGGACCTCACAACAAAAACATACAACTGGTGGATGACCTTGGGTTGAATGTATTGTGTCATCTTGTAGTGCGATGGTTTTTCTTCTTTCTTAGTTTCTTGCTGCATTAAGTGAGCATGCTTCTTGGCACCTTCTAATCCTGTAGCTATCTCCAACTGATTGATCAAAGGTAAGATTATCTTCCTCTGTAAGTAGACGACTTCTGATATATTCGTGCTGTAGACCACACACGAATTTGTCACGAAGAGTTTCATCTAACGATGCCTTCCTAAAGTTGCAGCATGCTGCCAACTTACATAAGCCCGCAACGAAATCTGCTATACTTTCTGACTCTTTCTGGTGTCAACAACCAAATTCATACTGCTCTGGGCTATAGCTGAAGACTTGGAGTTGAAATGCTTCCCTACTTAGCTCGAGTGTCTCGAGAGTCTCTTGCTCCGGTTTCTCGAATATGTTTGCCAGAACTTCGTACTCTTCCTCTCCTCTGGGATGTCATTGGCCTTCACAAATATTTCGAAATGTTGTATATATTTTGAAGGGGTCAAACGGTTCCAATAGTCCACTGATAAGCATTGCCATCTCTTGTACCTCTCGTCGCCAAATATGTTGTAATTTCTACTAGTGACCGAGCTTACCAATACAAACAAATATATATTTAAAAGAAACAATAACTCAACAACTGTAGACTGAACAAAACTGAATTTACATGACAATATATAGTGCAGTTCCAGAACATTTATATAAATATTACATCATAGGTTTATTTAAGTTACCACAAACTATAATCCAGACAGACAAATTGCTGTAGATGAATCTGTCATTTCATTCAAGGAAGAGTATCATTTCGTCAGTATTTGAAAGGAAAACTGAACCCATCGGGACTAAAAGAATATTACGTTCTGTCCGATAGTAAAACAGGTTACATGCACAACTTACATTTATACTACAGAAAGGAGCACTAACCTAATTTGACAATCCTGAAGCATCACATACAGTCAAATTTGTTACAACCTTGACAGATCATCTCAGGACAAAGTCTATGATCTTAACACTGATCAATTTTACACTAGTCCTCTTCTACCTGATGCATCAGAACAAATGGGAATTAGGTACTGTTTTATCAAAACAAACGAGGATTGCTTGTAGAAATCAAAAGAAAATAAAAAATACCAAAGAGTACAACTGAAAGCTACATATGTGGTAATATGATGGCTTTAGCATGGCAAGATAAGAGAACAATTCTAATGCTGTTCAACAAAATACAATAACAAGATGATAGAAATACTACCCAGGTGAAATGACAATGGTCCCCCCCCCCCCCCCCCCCCCCTCACTCTATGTAATTATTATAATATGTACAATAATGGTTTAATATTCTATATCAATATAAGGTCACAGATTCTACAAAGAGAAACTACTGGACATGCATGAGTACAATTATTATTCCCTTGGAGACAAGCTTGACCAGTTAATAGCATATTACTCTTTTTACACAAGTCCATAAATAGTGGAAAAAAGTATTCTTTTGGATTCTAGAAGTGGTTGTTGTGAATGTATATATTATAATTATATCAAGACACTAACAAAGGTAACACACACAGAATGTCTTATCTTTATTCAATGTCTTGTTGAACCATTACTTGAAGAGAGAGAAGTATCACTTTCTGTCACACACCATCAGTCTCTGCTACTGCTACCAAGAATCCAAAAGGGTGTTCATTACTTGGAAAAGAGAACAAAGAGCAGAGATTTGCATTGTCTGAACACCACCTAACATTTGTTTGTCTGTCAGACTTGTCCAGAGAATCCAGCGTTGTGACCAGACGAGTGTTTTTAGAAAATATCACACCTAACAGATACTCATCAATCATAGTTCTTCATTATCACATATTCATTTCATTATATAAGTAAAAGAACGTAAAAAACTACTAACCTTTACACGTTGCTATGGACAGCGCGTTCAAGTATCCAAAGTAATGGTCTAATAGGTCAGAACAACAAACACATCATTCTGGTAGACAGCCTAAAGCAACTCATCTACATGAGAAGATTGAAATTCAACCGTATATATACTTGTCTTCTTCCTCAATAAACAACCATTTTTTTACTTGCTCTCACATAATTCCTGTGGTTTTATGTTAATTAATAGGCGTGGTCCTCTAAGTGTTAAATACATAATTATCATAATAATCATAGAGATATAATTTAAAATGTGTTTATATACTATAACCTGTTAATATTGCAAGTTAATATTATATATCAACTATGAATAATTTATAAACATAGTTAGAACATACTAACAAACAGAAGTATTCTGACAAATAAGAGGGTTTTTATATAGTATGTTACCATTACAACAAGGTATGTCTTTACATCACTATTATGAGAGTATCTATTATGCATATGCTTGTCTATAACATCATTGACATCATATATTTCTCATATATAACATGATTACCTCAATATCACTGCACTACAATAATTATATCTTCATCAGATACTCTCATATACTAATCATTATAATAATTCTAGCAATGTATGGGTAATCTGGGGCTCTCCCAAAGCTATAGAAGTTAAATGACTACAAGGACACCTCTCCCTCTTTTGTTTAAGCTTCAATACTAATAGTGGGGCTAGACATATATTGCTACAAAATTTTTTTTACTAAAACCATTGCATAATTGTGATTTATCACATATTCATTGCATCTCTGGTGATGTCAGTTAGCCTATAAGCTAAAAGATAATTAATTAATTTTAACATTCAAAGGCATAGATATCAGTACTATTGTAAAACAGCAAGGCTACATCTACTATAACCTTAGTAATGACTAAAGTCAGTATCTTCATAATGATTTATTCTATTGTATAAGGTAAATGGTTTAACCCAATCAGTAGCAATAAAGTGAATACATCATAAAGCTGTTTATTACTTTGATAAATTATTTCCTGGCATTTTATATTGACATAATATAGTGAGTTTTGTATAAGGAAATACTCAGATTTCTTAATGATTACAATAACCTTACAATATGACATTTAAGGTGATCTTTACACAGCAGGTCATTGTTAGTAATATTACATTTTGGTAAGAATTAACAATAATATATATGTACAAAGAGCTATTGCCACAACCAGATGTTTTTGTGCTCCATTACTTTTTTAGTCCTATTTTTTTGTAACATTAAACTTTTATACTGTGTGTAATCAATGTACATTACATGTTGCAGTGTGAAACACACACCTAAGACTATTATTAAATGCTTTTCCTAACTTGTCAAAGTTACTACTTGAGACAGTCCATTTATGCAGTATTTATGTCTGAATTTATATTATGTGAGGATTCTAGCCATAGATATTATGACTTTTTGTACATGCCAGAACCCATAAATACCAAAATGGTAGTAAAGAGTATGAAGTGCCCATGGAAAAAATTGAAATATCTGCTTTCTCTTATACATGTTAATTGCTAGTTTGAGATACACACTTGAGCAAGGACTTCCAAAAAGACCAACTAGGTAGTACGGAAAGTCTGGCTGACTTATTGGTTAAAATACTTCAAATTAAATCACCCTTTCTACATCATGACAACAAGTCATAAGTAACAGAAGTGTACAATGCCTAAAATATACTTCTTTACCAGTATGATAAGTTGTGACCTGTTAATTTACTGGTCTCTGTTAAATTTTGAACTGATGTTTCTTGAAGAAGATTCAATGTTAGCCTTTGAAAATGCTATTAGAAGACAGTTGACTCAGATATATCTAGCCAGTAGAATTGTAAACTTCTTAGATACCCCCTGTGGAACAATTACTTCTCAATTGTAGCCATTTTAAGGGTCAGTAAATATCCTATTATAAGTAATCTTAATAATATAAGTTCTATTGGTTATAATTAACTGACATTTTGTAGTAATAATAGAAAGTAACAAAGTATATGACAAAATACATCAATGTATATGCAAGTCTGATTTGTCATCTGATTGAATGGTGTACATCCATGCTTTCCAAATTTAACAAAAATACAAATGTTCCATTGTGTGTGTATGCATCGTGAAACAAGAGGTCATAGTTCACGTGCATATTAAATAAGAAGTGTGATTGAAGCTAACAATAATTGCACAATCAGGCTAAAGTTACAAAGTAATTTTCTATAACCTTCAACGCCTTTTTTGATGAGATTATAGTTTAAATATAGTTTTGCTGTATCTAATAACGATTTCTTTCACTGTGCAATCATTTAATTCAGTCCAGAGTTTAAGTGACTACTATTTCTTTTTAATGGTGTTAACACTGGAGACAAGGTTATGTGACACATGTCCGTATGTAATCTATGTTCATTTTTTCCTTTTGTTGGAAAAAACTTATTTAAGCCATTGTCTTTGATGATCGCATAAATAAGATTGAAGCCAAGCTGTTCATATCACTCCCTCATAATAGTGCCATGCCAGAAATTAAGAAAGGTTGATGACAATCTGTGACATATTCTTGAGTACCTGCATGAAGAAACAGAATCATTAATAGCAAGGACCTTTTATTTGACCTTAATGTTAAGTAGTACTCTTGTTGATATCTGTTGACGTAATGTGAACACTTCAAGTTTTACTACAATTTTTGGAAACATAATTGTTTGTGCTGGTTGGTTCCAACAAATTCACTAAAATTCAGTACCTCTAAATGATATTTCTACTAAACACAAAGAGTGAGATAAATACACTCTATCTAAGTTATCAAGTTCCATTATGATAATGCTTGTAACCAGCTTGATCCAATTGATTACAGTAAATGACATTGATTTTTAAAAATGGTTCACAGATGTTTCCATCATGCATGCTTTTTCTTTTGTGCCGGTCACAATGCTTCTACAATATTTGATGTTATTTTAAAAATATAAAAGGATATCATTTATTCAGCAAGCTACCATATTGTGTGTTATAAAAGGCGTGGCTTCAGTTCTAGTCAGTTGTCTAAGTGCCATGTAGTCCAGTCTTGCAATTAGTGACACCAAAAGAAACAACCTTCTCCAAAAACACAGGTGAATATATTGCTGTCATAGGCAAATATCATATATATTCTAACCATCCTTTATCATTTAACTGGTATTTACCTCTGTCCTGGTTAACATGTAAAAGTTTTCATTTATCAGTTACAAGTTATATTGCCACAACACCTGTTAAAACAGTGATACTTATTAGTTAAGGCACCTATGATTCCTTAATTTTGATATATACACCTTTACAATACAACTTATTTAAGAGGATTATCAATGTTCACCACAATCACAGCCTAGCTGACCACCACTTAATGTAACTGCAGGAAATGGATTTTATTATTTTACATGTGGATGATTCATATCAATCATTCTAGAATTTATTTTGTTACATCTCCTTACACAATTATAGTATTTTTTCATATGAGACAATATATCTTTGCAATACAAACTAATATTTAGAGTGTAAGTATATGGGTAATCACTGCATTTTGAAATAAACTGAAGTGATCAAGTTTTAAATACTATGAAAAGGAATTGTTTTACACTAGAAGTTACTACTACTCTGTTCATTTGACTTTACATAAATAAATAATTCCTGATTTGGAGGTTATTCAGATATAATTTGATGCAGGACCATGAAATAATTACTTGTAAAATGCTAATCATATTGGGAATACTATCACAAGAGACCCAAGGGATCTAATGGCAACTACAGCAAGTAACATTGTATCATAGACATTGTTAAAAATTGATCTGTAAAGTCAAATCCATAAAGACTTTAGTTTCATCACAATTTCTATAGCTAGTATATATATACTGTTATGAAGCAATTGGGGTTCTTGTAATCAATACTGTAAATCATAATATCCTTATTTTGAAGACTGGCAGTATTGTAATTATCATGATCATCACCTTGGTTTTTGATTCTAATGTAAGTCTTTTTGATGTTATCAGAATGATATAAAAGTATTTCTCCAGCACTACTGCTGAAAAAGGAAATTTAATACGTTTGTTTTGTTTTCTATTCTAGTAATGCTTGGTTTGGTCTCTGATTCGCTTCTTCTCGTGTATTATGATAAGTAAAATTATTTTACATATATGTAGCCAGAAAATAGGATAGTTAACATTCCATATATGGGTTTCTGGTAAACCAAAACCAGGAAAACTGTTTTTGTTTAATTCTAGTAAATATATCTTGGGATTATGTTATTAATTAGAATGAAATGTAAAATGTAAAATACTATAACTTGAATATTTTAGTAATATGAACGTTATTTTCATTTAAGGTGACCATACAATACTTAAAGGGAGCCAGCTAATAATATAATTTTCATGTTGAGCATGAACACTCATATACTGGTACTCTTTCAAGTTAAATATTTCTTTTAGTTATGGATATAAGTTGTCATTGATAATCTATATAGTAGAAACCATAATAGCTATATTTTTCACTCCCGTGGAGTTAGTTGTAAAGTAGCTGGCCATATATTTAATAATTGTGCTACCATAGATGATTCTAGTATTTACTTTGAAGCAATTAGTACTAACTTTTACCAAAAAAGTATAATGAATATTGACTTTGCTATTATGATAGTCATGGAATGTTTTATGAAAGAAATACCACCTCAATTAAAAACTATATTGCTCTAAAGTTTTGCAAGTATCCTTTCTTCTGGTACATTGTAGTAATTTTTTGGAACACATGTTTGCATATTTCTAAGTCTACTTTCTTTATTATAATATATAGTTGTGTGTCACAAATAAAATTGAAGAATAAAATAAAATACATACCTTAACCTCCAATGCATATAGCAGCCACAAAAAAATACACTAACCTTGTCTTCTACAGCAATTGATGTGATTGATAATGTATTAAGCTTTTCGCTATATTACTTCTCTACCAAGTAATTTTCTAGCATTGTATACCATTGGTCATCTTCAGACAATCCTGCTATATAGTTATCCAATTTAGGTTGTATCTGTGGTTACTGTTTCTACTCAAAGAAAATTTAATCTATGCAAAAGTATTAATAAAAGAGGAAAATTAATATACACATAACATTCTAGCACTGAATTATTTTTACCTGATAAAGAAAATGACAATATGTACATAGTATATTATCATCAGTGAATGTAATGTGTAATAAATAATGTAAATCATTGTTATGACACACTCACAATGTTTATTTAAATAATTACTAATAGTCATAAAATTTGATTAAAATATCTTTAGTAACAGAATATTAATTTTTGTGTTATTGAATGTTATTCATGTCCAGCTGTTATTTTATATGCTAAAGTTAAAAAAAAAAACCACATCTAATTTTCATGTTTATGTAACAAGTCAAAGCTTTAAGGACACGTGGCATTTTCTTGATGACTGCTCCTTGTCTATATTGCTGTAGAAGAAAACCGATTTTAAAAATGAAAAAACAATATTATATATTATTGTATATTTGTGGATAAGTGAAATGAATTGACAATTGTAACCGAGAGAAAATGTAATTATCACAAACTTTGACTTCAAAATTTCCTTTTTTTATCTAGGATGGCAATACTCCATTGATGTTAGCATGTCAACAAGGGGACATAAGTCCAATAGCAATGATTCTATTAGAGAAAGGAGCTGACAGACAATTATGTAATAAAGTTAGTTAATGAACATAACACTTAGGATTACAGTAACAGTAACATTACAAGTCAGAATAAGGAGAGTGCAGCACCTATTAGGATGTTTTCTCAGATGTATGATGAAATGTGTAACTATAACAAACTAGTTTATCATGTATAAACAGTGAAGTTATATAACTTGGGATTAGTAAATGAAACTTACAAAATGTATTTATCACACATGTTTTAGTAAGGACATTAATTGATAAACATTGAAAATTATCTTTGTATAATGTTCACTTGTAACAGAGACTGAAGATTTAAGCTATTTTCCTTGTTCACTGCTAGAATGGGGAGACAGCTTTGACAACAGCAAAAAAAAAGGCTAAGCATGTTTATGAAAACCTTGTTAATGAACTTGACATGTTGCCATAGTGTACTAGTACAATCTATTTCCATGTGTTACTTTTGTATTGTTGTCCTATATCTTTTAGAACAAGAGAACTCCTTTGCATAATGCTGCAAGTAATGGAAAAAAACCGAAGTTGCTACACTTTTGATTAATGATGGAGCTAATTTAGATTCTGTTGATGAAGTTAGTGCCCTATAAATTTACTTCATGCATAACATGTAGGATTATAATGTAAATAAAATCTTGTTGTAGTATCTCCCCTTTACAAGGTGTCATAATAGTATATGAAATAATAATACTCTTGTGTGTATAACAAACATGGACACCTAGTCTAGTCATTGTTACATTATTATAACTTCTTATTAGGTAGTGTTTAATAACAACAGAGATGGTAATTTTTTTCTCCACTTTAGTTAATACTAAAATTAATCCTAGACTTTTTCATCTTTATTTTAAGAATACATTGCAGTTATAGTTGCCAAAACAGTCTTGTGTTAGTGTCTGATGATTCTATTAATTCATTTTGAAACATTTAGTATATTATCTAGCCAAAAGTGAATAACGAATTTTAATTTCTTTATAGCCTTCTTGTTGTCACAAAGTTATTGTCACTATTATTATGACCATGCAAATCCTTCTATAGAGGTACCTTCTCCCAAAGAATTACATTATGAAATGTAGATAATCAAAATGGTAGCATTCTTTAGCGCGTGAAGTAACTCTTTCTTCTTGGACTACATTGCTGATATTTGTCATCTAGTAATGTATTGGTCTCTCTTTTTTTATCTGATGTTTATGTTTCTTGTTGTTGATATTTCTCTGGATATAGCTGGCAATCCAGGACCTGTTTAGGTTGTAAAAGCTGGTGCAGTTGGTTTACCTGGTTTTGGATTAAAGCTTATATTCCTTTATCAATGTGTATAGGTGAAGAGGACATGTCTTTCAGAGGGAGAGTGGATGAGTGATTGCTGCAGACAGGTTATGAAGAGGCAATGTAACATTTTGCTGTGGGACCTGACAAAAGTAGTCACAATATTATTTTGTATAAGACATATGACAGGTGGAGCCATGCAACCTGTGTAGTGATGTCAAACTCTGATTATTAATTTCTTTATATATATATATTTAGATATATAAATTGATGAATCCTGGTAATATGCTATGTGCTTTCATGACATTCTACCTTTATGAGTTGTTCCACCATTAGCAATATAAGTCATTAACAGTTTGTCTTTATCCGTGTTCTAACAAAACATTCTTCAAACCTGCTCTCTACATAATGAACAATTTAAGCTGGATTAACTCTGAAAATTTGCTAAAAACATATTTCAGACTGAATGATATCATTTGGAAGTCCACATTCCATTATGACACATACATGGGAACTCAGGTTATGACAATTAGCCTATAAGTTAGCATGAAAATGAACCATCATTAACTTTCAGGGAGAGTAGATATCAGTATTATTATAACACAACATGGCTACATTTACAATAATAACCTAGTATTAAACTAATCATTGTCTTCATAATCTTTATCCCATTGAACTAGTTAAATGGTTTGAAACTTCCACTAGCAATAAATAAAAGTTAATATATCAGAACACTGTTTACTACATTGATAAATATTCTCTGGCTTTTTATATTGTGAAATTAAAGTATAATTCTAGATATTTTGTGTGCTCTATGACTTTTTTATGTACATTACATGTACACTGTGAAAACACACACC
>NW_024534784.1:0-18043 GCF_016097555.1 Gigantopelta aegis
ATTTTTTTTATTGTCCCTCCTCTACCAAACGGTTCGAATGAAGTAATGCTAAGTTTTTATATGCATTTTCCTGTGTTCCTTCCG
Organism: Gigantopelta aegis; assembly: GCF_016097555.1. Taxonomy (NCBI): domain Eukaryota; kingdom Metazoa; phylum Mollusca; class Gastropoda; order Neomphalida; family Peltospiridae; genus Gigantopelta; species Gigantopelta aegis. Next base: position 85 of record NW_024534784.1, read on the forward strand.
AATTCATAACAAATGCCTACGTTGAAGTGTGTGGGCTATTAAGTAAACCAATAATTAGTTCATTACCTTAACTTCTTTATTTATAAACATCATTGGTTGTGCTTTTTGTGTGGACTAGGGTAATTTAACCAATCGTACAACAAGTGAGGTAAGAAATGATTACAGGCGCCTCTAATATATTGTACAAATAAAATGTGATTATTAAACCATATTAAATGGCAGTGGGGATGTAGGTAGTTGTTTTTTTAACTATTAATGTGTGCTACCCATAAATTACTCTTCAATGTAGAATATAGTCTAAATCTAATATTGCTGTCTTCTTTCCATTAGATATGGGTTCAGTACTAGGCAGCTGTTATAGAATTGGAATGATGGAGATGTGGGAAGTTTAAGTCAATATTACAAAGGCGTCCAACTAGGGACTTTCCTTGAGAGTTGGGGTTCTCCGATATTATTGCCACTTGTTATGGTGGTAGGAATAGGAGAGTAGCTGAGGCCTTTGTCACTTCTGGAAAGGTAAATAAAGATCTGTGAAAAATATGCATGATCTTACCTTACATCATTTGTAAGACAAATTGTAATATAATCAATTGATAAGAGTATGTACTGCTCTATCTCTTACAAGTAATTTTTAAAGTTTGATAAAATAGTCACAGTTTTAAATGTTTGTTTTCTTTTTTCTAGACCATTGATGTATTGGAACGTGAAATGTTGAATGGACAAAAATTTGCAGGGGACGCTGTCAGCATTGGAAGTTCACCAAACTATAAAAGAAGAAGGCAGAGAGAAAGAGTAAAGAGATAAAAATATATAGAATAATTTTATAATACTCTCTCTCTCTTCTCTCAAAAGCTTTCCTTTGATGACTGCTGTTTACAGGATATGTTATGAAGGAGTTCCCCCACAAGATCTGTTAAAGTTAATATAACTAGGGAACTCTGTCTGTGTCAGATAATACATCTGATTTAAATATACACTAGTTATAGTATTAAAGACTCCCCTTACTAGAAATGATTATTATTTATTACATTAAAAACTGAGAAGGACAACGTATGCTAATTTTGTCATAAACACACCTCTAACTAGGCGTGTTTCCCGGTATTACTTATGATGGCTACCTCTGTTACACCCAAGTCAGAAGCTACTGAATTTCTCAATGATTTTGAAGAAGAACTAAGCTGTCATGTTTGTCTTGGTCATACTCACAACCACGTTTACCTACCTTGTTTCCACGTATTTTGTCTGTCGGTTTAGAGAGGCTGCCAACAAAGATAGAGATGGTCACGTATTCTACACTGTCCTTCATGTCGTCCATCCTACACAGCTGCCAGATAAAGGTCCAGACGGTTTAACGACTGCATTTCATAAAATACCTTATGGAACTTTTCAAACTGTAAAGAAGGTCTTAGGGGAGCATAATCAGGCTTCATGCGATAATTGCAATAAGGCGGTCTCCCCTTGTGCTTTTTGTAAGCAATGTATAAGCTTCTCTGTCAGGAATGTGTTGATCTTTCATGCTGGGGGGTGGGGATGCTTTTAAAAGTCATGAAATTATCAGTAAAGACAAATAAAAGTGACGCTATTAAACGTGTCCCTCTGAAGAAAAAAGAGGTTGCAAAATGTAAGATCACGATAAAAGCATGAAAATATTTTGTGAGACATGTCAAATGCTAAATCTGCCGAGACTGTACTGTTCGTATTCACAAAGACCACGTCTATGACTTAGTATCTGATCGCATTAAGAATTACAAAAGATCAGATATTAGAAAAAACTTAAAGTTGTGAAAGAACATGCAGCCACCATGACTGGAGTTGTCAATGAAATATCTGTAAAAGAGAGAATATGATAAAAGAAAGTGAAATGATCAGTTTTCGATCACCTCTACAATACAACAGATCTTTGTAAGAAATTAGAGGCCTCTTCAAAAGAACTGGGACTGCTCAGGTTGATGCACTCCTTCAGGCAAAACTAGAGGATATGAGAGAAAGAAAAAAAGAGAGTTAATGCAACCTTGTCAAGCTTACTAATTGTCAACGTTATGTTGAAGAGGAGATGCGAATTGCTCCCCTGAAGAGATTGTTTCTGCAGCAAAGGAGATAGAAGAGAGGATATTGGCTGTAAGTAGAACAGTTTAAAATGGATCTCTAAAGCCTAAAGAGATTCCTTCCATTAAATTCATTTCTTATGAAGACCAATTTTATCCAACAAGTAGGTAAGATTGTGGTAGACATTTCTCTAAAAGGATTGCATGGACTTAATGGTCCCTCGGCATAGCAATTGGAAAGATGGTCGGATATATGTTAAGAATCAAATGCAAATTGTGTTACAGTATTCAATCAAGACGGCAAGAAATTATCACGTTTTGGCGCTGACATGGGTATGTCTGAGCCCAGAGGTATAGCTTTAACGAAAGTAGGTGTACGTAGCAACAAGCACTCTCACAGTGTTTTTGTCTTTTCGTGTGATGGGATTCCAATAGTTGTTTATTGGACAACGTGGCAAAGGACCGCTCTACAGTTTTTCCTATCCATACAATGTCTATATTGATGTTGAGGTTTTTATATATATTCAGATCAACATAACTACAGGGTACAGATCTTGAACCCGACCATACCGTTCGTTGTATTTTGGGTCCAAAGGTAATGGTCCAGGTCAATTTGCTTTTCCCATGGGTATTGCTGTAGATGCCGAGGGTTTTGTTTATGTTTGCGACAATAATAATTCAAGAGTCAAGTATTTACCAAGAAGGGTGTCTTTGTCCGAGAGTTAGGTCAAGGGACTTTAGTTGATCCACGAAACATTTCATAACTCCAGACAATTTAATACATGTAACAGATGTTCGGAGATGTAAAGTATTGGTGTTTAGTACTAAGGGTGATCACCTTAAAAGTTATGGAACTGGTAAAGGCAAAGGTCCTGGAGAATTGTCTACCCCTCGAGTGTTTGCTGTACTTTAACACTGGTCATGTACTTGTTTTGTGATAGAAGTAAAAATGAGGTTGTTGTGTTTAATGATTATTAATATATATTTTTTCCTACTCTATGCTGTGTGCTAGACAGTCCTATAATCATTTTGGACCATGTGTTATATAACAGTATGTTTATTTGTGATAGTTTTAACCATTAATTGAGGTGCAATTGCTATCTATAACTATATAATAAAATTTAAAACACAATATGATTGTTGTTCATGTAGCAGAAAGTTCATTTCTACCAGATGTACCATAACAACAAAAAAAGGGGACAATTGTTAGTCATTATATTTGCTTCTTTATGAAGTGCACACATGTCTATCACTATATATAGGTGATATGTAGCAGTAATATGTTGCATTTAACATTCATCTGTTGGCATACCTTACAACCTTAATGTAAACATTCTAGGAGTTAAGCATTTTTCTGTAACTGTTTAGGTACATTAGTAGCTCTTTTAGCTTGTAAAGGATTGGTATTTTTATTAAGATAGCCAAGACCTATGCAGGGAAACACCACCTTGTTGTGACTGTGATTGTACACATTGTGCACAAGTTTTGAGAACTGCAAATTGAAAGGAGTGCCAATATCATATGAAAGTCCTCCTTGTGGAGTAAATGACCTCATATATTGTGGACTATGTCAACTGGACAGACTAGACCACATCTCTTGATCTTGATGGTTTGTCATACTTAATAAGTTTTTTTGTTCGACTATTTTTACAATATAAGTGAGGTTGTTATGTAAGTAATTATTATTAATCTTACTATGTATATGAATCACTCACTACAAGATGTTGGTTACTGACATGCACACAACAACAGAAACAATGCAAGAAACATTTTTGAAAACATCTTTTTGTCAGTTGTTATATATTTCTGGTCCTTTATGAAATCCATATAGCAATAATTATGTTGCTAACAGTCACTGCTCTATCTTAACAATATGGTACAATAAAGCATTTCCTATAACAGTTGGGTATACACATGTTCTTAAAACGTTATAAGGAATACTATTTTTTTAAATTTGGACAGTCGGGTGTGTGGATTATTTAGTGAGAAAGACCACCTTGTTATTACTGTGAGTGTACCTTTAGTACAGGTGTTTTGAGAACGACAAACCGAAAGGAGTGCTATCTCATGTGAAAGTCCTCCTTGTGGAGTAAGGGACCTTATAACATATTGTGGACTATGTCAACTAAACAGACTAGACCACATCTCCTGATCTTGATGGTTTTCATACTTACATTTATAAGCTTTTTCTTGACTAATTTTTTAAATTGAACTTGCTGTGCAATTATTTAATATTAATTAATTGAAGGTAATTATATGATCAATTAACCTGTTAGCACGTTTTCAGGGCCATTGTGGATAAGATCCTCATTGTCTTGAGTTACTAGTTGTATGATGCACTCTATCTTGATAACACTACAGGTCTTTATTTCTTCATTTTATACCTTCAGAAAGGAAGAATGTGTACTGTACAAAGTTTAATTAAGGTATATAATTATATACTGGCTCCAAATATTGCCCTAAAAGTTTGTATCATTTTAGAAAAATCTCAGATGTTTTTAAAGAGGACGTTATCTTTATGTAGACTGGATCATTCAAATGTACTTTTTAAAAGGTACAGATATCTCTTCTTATACAAGAAGACTCTAAATTGTGGGTGAGATTATTGTGATAATAATCTCTACACCCTGAACCCTATAATCCCTTAATTTAGTAAAGTTTATCACACGTTGTTATTTACGGTAGCAAGTGGTTACATGGAGAAAACTCATCTCCTTTTCCCGTTAAGCATCTGACCATGCACGCAAGACCAGTGTGATATTATGTAGAATTACAAATACTAGAACGTTTCCTGATGTGATTTTTATTACATACTTTTATCCAGAAGTATAAGATTTTGTATCAACCAGTAGCCAACTAGCTGAAAAGTTTCATTTTGGTTACAACTATTGTTCAGGCTGTTATATCATATTCTGTACAAAATGTAAGAAGGTTAATGAATGTCATCCTGTATTTTATAGATCTTACCTCATAAGAGATCAACCCTAATAATGAAGACTCAAGGAACATGTGAGTTGAAAATATTAGAAGCCACTTCAGTCATGTAAGTACATACTCCATGCATAATCTGTGACATCATGTGACTTGACATATGCCGGATTTTAACCACAGACTCCAGTCCATGTTTTCATAGTTAAATATAATTGCAATATTGATGAGGACTGTCTTTATAGCTATGTACTCATTAAATTAAAGCAAAGAAACAAGTGATACACACATTATTATGTATCATTTTAACACGTGGTATAGACAGACACTCACCCTTTTTCTATAACGTGCTTGCAAACATCAAGTATCAAGAGTGACTTTTATTACTTAAAAAAACGTAAAAGACCTTTGAAAATACTGTGGACATTTTATCAAGAACACCATTATACAAACAGCTGCTACATGAGGCATTGCCAAGTGATTCTAAGATCTTCAGTGTTTTGTTGACAGAAATAGTGAAGATCTTGAATTACCAAACAAAGCCCAAACTTATTTATACAAGATTGGATATGACTTGAACAGAATTGACTAGATAAATCATTATTTGTGAAGACAATAATAAATTTTTGATTATTGTAAAATTTGCTAATTAGTTGAAAATTGAAAGAGTAAGAAAATATTCTACCTAACAAACCCCTCCCTCCTTATTTGTTACAGCAATTATTAATGATATAAAAGTGTACCTAATAATGATTTCCTATCTTTAAAATAGAGGTTCGGTTAATTAAGCACATATGCTTTGAGCATTCTAGTGTCACAGTAGTGTAGGGTAGTTCTCCTTTTTAGTTAACGCAGTGATTTCTTCATAATTACTCACTTTTTTCTCTAATGTGTGAGGGTTTTGCGTTTGGAACTTGCTTTCACTGGAAAGGCTTGATTTTTAAAAAGTCAAATATTTTATTCATTGTCTCGTCTTGATTAGCTGTCAAATCTTCAAATGAGACGAAAAGTTTCTGACTACCAGATAATTCAGACAAACTTTCTTGCCATCTCTTCCTTTCTGTTTTCACAATACTCTTTAAAACTCCTCCAATCCACTTCATACAGCATTCATTAACAAGAGTTTCTGAATACCATATTTGATTTTGTTCAGCTATCTTCAATGAGACATAAGTCTCTAATAAGTTTTCTCTATATAGTATATCACTGGAGGAGAGTAGAGAGATGATAGCAAATTTTTTAATGAGAGCTGACAGTACTCTACTTGCTCATTGAACAATTTAATCCAGTGTATGGTAGCCACAATTTAAAGGGCAACAATTTTGCTAAAATGTAATTAATTAAAACTTGATTGGTAGCTTTTTTTAATCCATGCTCTTCAAGCTTTTCTCTGTTTAACAGCTCACCCCAGCAATGTACAGAATAGTGACAATTTAACAGTATCCTTAACAAGTAGAGCCTGACCTGCCAGAACTGAGAATTATGAAGCTTTTGTTTCACAAAGGGTAACCACTGAAGTATAGATTTAATCTGGGCTAATACCCACCAAAAGAACATCTTCCACTGAGGTATCATCTTTTTCAATAAAAGAAGGCACAGTCTACTCAACTTATATTACTAGTGATAACTCCTCCCTCTAAGTAATACTTTCTTTGAATTTTAATTCACTTGATCAATTCAAACAAATTAAATTCCTTGCCTATATTTATATTATAACAACAATATCAATTTGTCCATGTGAAAAGTTATGAGCAGGCCATCCTTGTCTCTCTGTGGTAAACATAAAAATTCACTCTTTCGTTTGCAACCTTCTTGTTATAAAAAAGAGCTATGTCAGGATTTTCTGCACAGGGCGTTGACTCGTAGATGTCATTTCCTTGTATTTTCCAGAGCGGAACTTTGAGATGATGAGAAAGGACAAATGATAACCAGTAGTCATCAACTAAGATAGTGTCAGGCTAGGTAGGTTGTAAGCACTGGCCTCAAGGAGTAGGTCCCTAGGTATAAAGCAGTTGTCAGCATGTATAAAATGAATCTGTATAATAAAATAGTGAAGATTTATTCAAAACCTTTGTTTTTTATTTTACCTCTCTGTCTGGTTTGCTCTCATCAAAAAATCTATATCTTCATAATCTTTCCAGATCTTTTCTGGTTCTTCTTCATTGATTTCATGCTGGGTGAATACATGTCCTCGGCAACAGAGAACAGCTCTAGGACCATACTCTTTATATTTTGACACAAACTTGGTGATATAATTTGGTTTAGGAATGATATCATCATCACACAGTAACAAGTGATTGCTTCTAACTAATTGCACAACTGCTAGTCTTATGATGCAATAATAGTTCTCTGAAGACTGGATCAATCGAATATTTAACTCCTTCATAAAAGGTGCTGTAATAGATTCTACTTCTTGTTGTGTTTCATGATTATTGTTCCAAATAATAACCTCAAATGTGCCAGTAAAATCTTGATTTTTAAAGCATTCTAATTGATGCTCCAGATTGTAAACCCTCTTGTAAGCACAGATAACAACAGAGACATCAAACTGAGGAAAATGTATTTGATTAGAGCTACTTTGTTGAGAAGGAGGAAGAGGAAGATAACGATAGATTGCTGTATTAGTGAATTTTTGTAGAAATGATTCACGTGTCAGCTTCCATTTCATTGGACTCTCTCTTTTAAGAAGTGAATAGCACTTTGAAGCTTCTCTGCATTTTTCAAGAGAGTAGTAGCTTCTTCAAGTGTGTCATAAAACAAAAAGGATAGTCAACTCCAAGGTATTCTTCTATACCTGGAAGACGATTTACTATTAGTGGAGTATTTCGTCCTAAGCACTCAACAACAGTTGTAAAAATTAGCAGGAGCATCATAAAGGTTTAGGAAGACGATGCTTGAACTCAATAAATTATCATACTCCTCATTTGAAACTCTTTCTTTGATGATGACACTGTCATTCATTTTGAGTTTAAATGGTTGTCTGTTACATCACGTAATCTGTCAAAATTGACATCTGCAGATTTAAGTAAATACTTCTGGTAACCCGTTGGTACCTGCAAATCATAAAAGGCTTGATAATTTACGAGAAATTCCCCAATAAAGATAATTTTCCTCTCTCCTTCAGTAAATAAATTCCAATTGAACTCCTTTTCTTTTGGATATGGTGTCAAGGATAAAGAACTGTAGCAACTGGAGTCTTCTTGTTAAGATGATTGATAAGATAATCTTTGACAGTTTGTGAAAGAACAAAAAGGCCATAGCAGTTGGACAAAGACTTGTTGAAGAACTCATTCATCACCTAAGCGCTCAAGATCAGATAATAAAATAGTTGCTTCGGGGGGGGACTTGGTGCACAAATCCAATCCATGTTCATCGATACATTTCTCTTCAAAGCCCATTCCTCAACTGCACTTATACACACACACCATCTGGGGCATACAACTCTTGGAGTGTTTGAAAAGCATAGGACCACCTCCTCGATGATGATCCCAAGAAGTAGATCATCTTCAAACTTGATTTTTCGAGGCAACTGGACTGGACAAGTCATCTTTTTTTGCACACTGCATGCATGAGAAATCATATGAATGCACCTACCTTTTATGACAACAATAGGGGAATCACAAGCTTATCACATGTTTGAGGTCAGAGTTGAGGTTGTTTGTCACATTGTACAGCGATAACATTTTTACTTTTGATTTCAACTTCTCTACTGGAACTGATCTTTACTGACTTACCAACTTTAATCAAATTGAACTGACTTGTACCATGGCATACAAGATTGAAGAGTTACCTGAAGAATTGAAACTGAAATCCCTGACCAGAACCTCAAATGATGCGGTTTTCGTATACAGTATCTTATCCTTATATTCCTCCAGGCGCTAAGAAAGAGTAATAAAGCAATCGAAGAGGCAACTATATCTTCAGCTACCTCTGTGGTTAACGAATTTGAGGAGGAACTAAGAAAATTCTTCAAAGTACCATTTGCTAAGGCCTGTAATAGCGGTTTACTCCTGCTCTTGTACTAGCATTAAAGTTGTCTAATATTGGCCTAGGAGATCATGTTCTTGTCCCTTCTTTGACCATGGTTGCTGTGGCCAATGCTGTTATTAATGTTGGTGCAAGCCTGTATTTGTTTGATTGCGAAGAAGGGCAATTCAATCCTTCAGTTGCAGAATACCAGAATCAAATAACTTTGAAATCACGAGCACTAATAGTTACTCATACATATGGTATTGCTGCCAATTGTGAAGAACTTGTGTCATTTTGTAAGGAAAAGGGTTTAGGTGTTATAGAAGACATTGCTGAGGCAATTGGTACTGACTACAAAGGAAAAATGGTTGGACATTCGTGATTTTGCTTGTGCCAGTTTGTATGCTAATAAACCATTACGTCTGGAGATGGAGGGTTTCTTTTGAGTACCAAGAAAACTGATTTTAACATAACGGATCGTGCCGATAGTTATGTCAATCATGGCTTTACCCAGAAGTACCACTCCTGCATTTTGAACATTTCTGGTAACTACAAGATGTCAGGCTTAGAAGCAGCATTTGTGCTTCCTGCTGTAACTCAAATACCAAAAGTCATGGAAGATCGTACACGAATTTCAAATCTATATCGCAAATATTTAGACGGAGTACATGGCCTCAAACTGATGCCCAGGAACCCTAATGGTAGAGATGCACCCTGGATGTTCGGAGTCATGGTAAAATCTATAAGCAATAGACGTATTGTTCGTAATAAATTAGCTGAGCAAGGAATTGAAACTCGAGGTTTCTTCTTTCCTCTTCATCTTCAACCAATGATGCTTGATCCAACCCAATGGGAAGATTGCTGAACTTCCAACTCAGAGAAGATTGGTACAACTGGCTTTTATTTACCAACATATTACAATTTAATGGAGGAGGATATAAAGGATGTGTGTGAATGTTTTAAAGAAGGCACTATATATAGCACTTACAACTTACTAACAAGTGTATTATATAATATATAGTTAGCCGAACGTGTCTTATAGGTATTATATAAGTTTCTTCTTTTCAATGTTAAAGTCAGTACACTAAAGATGTTACAAAAATCAGCCAAAAATATAAAAATCAAACACAATGATTGCATACTTCATAAACAAGTATGATACAATATGAAAAGACAGCTTAAGTTTGTAGGTATTGTCAAAGATAACAATGAATAACAACTTAAATGTAAAAAATAGAACAAGGATAGAATTTGTCCAAATATGGAGATTTCAGGAACTAGCCAGAATGACTCTAATTAAGTCTATTCATCTTTGTGATAGTAATAGGCTTTCTTAAGTTGTTTATTCATTGTTATTTTTGACAATACCTACAACTTAAGCTGTCTTCTCATACTGTATCGTACTTGTTTATGAAGTATGCAATCATTGTGTTTGGTTTTTATATATTTGGCTGATTTTTGTAACAGCTTTCGTGTACTAACTTAACTTTTGAAAAGAAGAAACTTATATAATAGTTAATCAGGAAAAGAGCCGTAGAGAGCTGTTAGCTCTGTGAAGCTCTCCCTTTGTATATAGCCCCAGTGAATGATTTCTATCAATTGTCTTATAGGTATTTGTTTTCTTATTATAATTAATATTAATATGTCATATTACTTATTATCTAACCAGTAATAGGTTTTATTAATTTTGCAATCCTAAGTACAACCCCCACTCAAAATATTCATTGTTCCTAATTAATAAATATTTATTAGGAAAATGTAGTCTTATTAGTTATGATATATTAGTTCATGACCTGTATTAAGTGAAACAAAGTAATAAGTGAGGTACATGTGTATATGTAGAAGTTTGTTGCATACTATGACATTATTACTTCCAAAGGTTCTCACTATATCCCAGTGGCCATACTTGCAGGCCATCCTTGCCTCATGTGGTAAATATACATCTTCGTCTGCTGCTCTTTGACTTTTGGCTGCTTCCAGAGAGCCTTTTCTGCATCATCTGCGCAAAGTGTTAGGTGAAAGATATCATCACCTCGAATCTTCCAAAGCGGAACTTTGAGATTGATGAAAGGACAAATGACAACCAATAATCATCAACTAAGATAAGCTCGGGAGAAAGGCATTTTTGTATGTACTGGCTTCAATGAGGATCTGTCTTGGGAAGAGGCTTGCACAGGCATGAACAAAATGGATCTGTACATTGCAATCATAATTAGTAGAGTAATTATGTATTAGTTATACCTGTCTGTCTGGTTTGATCCTGACCAAAAAACTTCTTGTAATATCCATCATCTGGGTCCACTCCAAAATTCTTCTGGGTTTTTCTTCGTTCATTTTGTGCAGTGCAAACACTTGTCCTCGACAACAGATAACAGCTTTGGGACCATACTCTTCATATTTGGACACAAACCTGGAGATGTAGTTGTGGTTTAGGATAACATCAGCATCACACACTAACAAGACATCACTCCTCATCAGATTTGCAACAGCTAGTCCTTAATAATACAATAATGTTTCTTTGAGGACTGGATCAAACAGATGTTTTAACTCCTTCATAAAAGGTGCTGTAATAGATGCTACTTCTTGCTGTGTTTTCATGATTGTTGTTCCAAATAATAATCTCAAATGTGCCAGTACAATCTTGATTTTTAAAACATTTTAGTTGATGCTCCAGATTGTAAACCCTCTTGTAAGAAACAGATGACAACAGTAACATCAAACTGAGGGAAATGCATTTGGTGGGGATCACTTTGTTGAGAAATGAGGGAGAGGGAGACTTTGATAGATTGCTGTGTTGGTGAAACTGTTTAAGAACTGTTCCCCTGTAGTTTAGCTTTGAAAGATAAAGACTTCAATATGTAGTTGCTGCTGTAAGCTTAGCTTTATTACATATAACTCAGCAGCTTCTTCAATTGTGTCCATAAAAATAGTGGATAGTTAACACCAAGGTACTCTTCTAGGCCAGGAAGACGATTCACAACCAACTGGAGTGTTTCTTCCAATGCATTCAATAACTGTAGTGTTGATGGTAGAATCATAAAGATTGAGAAAGACAATACTAAACTCAGCAAATCATCGTATTCTTCATCTGTCAACCTTTCTTTAACAACAACTGTATCATTTACAGCTAATGTGACTTTTTGCCTGTTTAAATCATACAGATCTTGAAAATCTACATGTGGAGGGTTGAGTAGAATCTTCTGATAATCGCCTGGTACCTTCAAATCGTAGATTGCTTGGTAATTTCTAAGAAACATGCCAACATTTACAACTCTCTTTGATAGATCAAAAGAGTCCCAATTGAAAACTTATTACCATGAAATGGAGTGATTGGGTAGTGGACCTTAGCAACAGGGATCTCTCCTTCCAACTTCTGCACTAAGTAGTCTTGGACAACATGGGATATAGCAAAAGACCTTGACAATGTGGTAGTGACTTCACAAAAACATTCATCTTTTACTAGGCGTTCAAGGTCTGGGTAGTTGAGCAGGTTACTACGAGGAACATGATGTACAAAACCAACCCAAGGTTCTTCTAGTACTTGTCTTCTTAAGATCATTTCTTCTAGTGCACTAATACATATACACCATCATCAGCAACAAGATACTTCAATTGTTCTAGTACATATCCCCATCCACCTCTATGATACCAACTTGTAAGATACTGAGGATCTCAAGCCTTATTTTACGACAAATTCTGCGTTTAGCCATATTAGATTCTTTGCTTGAATAAAATGACAAAAATATGTTAGAGTATAATTTCAGCATAACATACACCTTTATTAATGTAAACATAATTTGTTGATTTAACCAATATGTGGTTATACAGATAGAAATGGTGCAAATTGAAGTAAAAGCATAATACTGTTTGATTACTATTGCCCTATGAAATTGGCTGTTTACAAAAATTTATGATATGTAAAAAAAATAAAACATTGTCATTAATCAGTGCTATATATTTACTTGAACTTACCTATGACAAGGAATTTTCCCTGTTTATGACTGGCAATGATTTTAGTCTAGATATTTATCCGTTACATCAAATATATAGATTGTGAAAAGAGATTCATTATGGAAGATCAGACTAGGTAGAAAGCCTATTCTTACAATTCGTACCACCTCCTTTCCTCTCTTAATGATATCATGTCACTATTCACAGCATACATGTGTATTGATTTATCAGACAGTCTTAATAGTTTTTGACGTCAATGATATCCACCTCTTTTAAAGCATACATTCCTTATTTGTGAGTATTATAGAATTCCATATTGAATTGCAGAATATCGCAGTATTGATATCATTATCAGCATTATTCTTGGCCGCAATTGCCATCAATCCACCCCTCAAAGTCATACATTCCTTATTGGTAAGTATATAGTTTTCCATATAAGATGTATTATTTATATACATGTAATAATGCGATCATAGGTTTCTTAGTCCTAACCCCTTTTGTAGTAAAGGCTGGCATATATCTACTGCTATTACAACAACTGTTATGATGATTTTATGTGGTATTATTATGTCAACTTGCTATACATGATAATATTTTATTCCTGATCTAATAAAGAAACTAAAATTACAAAATCTTGTTATTGTCCATGTATGGGTTAATAGTGAAGTAGCTATCTTAGAGGAAGCTCTAGTATGACATTTAGTTATTTATGTCTTGCAATACAAAATCATCATTGAATAGTAATATGACATAATAATGCCACAAAATTGTCATAACAGTTATCCAGTTATGAAACAATAGGTCTATATACTTTTAAGTAATAGTGTATGCACTATTTCTTTATGATGAAGCCAACTAAATTTTCATAATATTCAATATATACTATAGTTAATACATAATGGAAATATATACCTACATATTTAGAAAGAATGAACCAAAGGGGTGGATACTGAATGGCTAAACTGTGTTTTTTATCTATTTAATACTAGCCACATGCCATAAGATTTGTGTTGTGAACAGTTATTGTTTTTCATTACAATAGCAAAAGAAGTTATTGTATTTATCATGATATATAATTTCTTTTATGTTTGGATTATTTACATGTTCCTTAACCTCCTCCTCATTTTGTGCTTTGTACAGGTTTTTCTCTTGCTTCCTTAATTCATAAATTGTAAGTAAAACAAGGCATCTGTAGTCCACATAATAGTCTATGAAAAAGAACAAGTTATTTTTATAAATAATGGCATGTATACATAATCACAAATGACTTCACTCATATGATCAAGATAAATTGTTAATTCTGATGCATCTTATAGAGCATCCAGGGAATTTGGTATATAGACCTACTGTTTTCAAAAGAGCTACTAAACATTTCATATTATGCTTACAATATCAATGATTAAATAACAAGTAGTAAGATTGACATAGAATTGCTATAGAAATTCATCATTACGTATACAGCTGTTCAGTTTTCATAGTAGTGACATATGCCAGTCCTTTACATATAAAAGGAGTGACTATACTGCAATGTCCAAATATATAACTAATACTTGTCATATAGAACTTAATACAGTTACTAAAGGAATGTATACATAGAGGGTGGTTGAACCAAGCAGTATATAAATATATTGAAGCCAGTCAGGTCACACGATGTCACAGACTGTCTGTGTAGTGACCAGTTAATGTGATACCAGGATAAGAAAGAGAATATTGTATTACACTGAAGGGATTTCTGAGTGCTTTATCAGAGTTGAGCATGAATCTCTTTTTGCAATTGCTAACTGACAGGCCCTAAAGATTGCAATCTATCGATCTGTACCTCTTCCCACCATCTCAACCAAACTTATTTCCCCTCAGTTTGATGTAAACTGTTGCCATCCGTTCTTTGAAGAAGTTTACCGTCGAAGCATCAGCCTACTGTTTCAAAAACCATTATTTTACTTGTGTATATGAGATGATCATTTGGAAGAACAATCACAAAAACAACAAGATGTAGTATCTATTACAGCACTTTTCATGAAGGAGTCAAATATCCATCCTCAAAGAACTGTTATTGCATCTTAAGACTAGCTGTTATAAGTTGGATTGAAGATGATTTAAAGTTGTGGTGATAATGGCATCATCGAACCATCTCCAGGTTGTTCCAAATATGAAGAATATTAATATATAATGATCCCTAAACTGTTCTTTGCTACTGAGTAAAAGTCTAAACACCTCACAAAATTAATGAGAGAAAGCTGCAGGAATTTTGGGATAACTCAATGATGGATATTACAGGAATTCTTAGAACATGATGACATAACATGATTTACTTCCTATAGATTGCTATCCAATCACTGCGTTATGTTACAGATTAAATTTTTTGCATGGTGATTCTACCCCTTCCTAAGACAGCTTCTCCTTGAAGTCATGCTTACAAATGCTACTCCTGACCTCATTTTATTTGATGATTATTGGTTATCATTTGTTCTCTCTCGTTTGTCTCAGAGTCCCTCTCTAGACTATTGAAGACTGTTCTACTATCATGCATGCACGTGTATACCTATAAACATCTATTTTTTAAATTATGGTATTTATTATTCCTTGAAATGGAGCAGAGAGAAGCAGTTTTTATCCTACATTGTACCTTGTGAAGCAAGGAGTCCTTTGTGGGCAGTTAGAAGCTTTTCTGAGCAATATCAATGAATAACTTAATTTAATTCTTAATGCACTGACCCTTTTCTTGTGCTCATTTATCATGCCAGGCTCTAGCCATAACATGAACAGCACAGATGGTTAGTTTGTCATTATATGGACTACTAAAATTTATATAGCGAGAACTTTTCTGTATTTTTTAGTATATACAATTGAGCTGTTAAAAAAAAACATCTACAATACTTTTTTTCATTTTAGACCCCTGTATATTTTTAGAGAGATGGCTTGACCTATGATCCCATCAATCTTTAATGCTTTCTTTGTTCCATAAGAGGAAATGTGTCATTAGTTCCACCCCTAATTTATCCACTCATGAAGTATTTTAAGATTTTTGGTTCCAATTAAGAAAGGCGTGGATTTAAGTTCTTCATTGAGCCCCACCCTAAGTTTTAGCAAAAAAAAAAAAAAAAACAGGGCAAAAAAAAACAAAAAAAAAAAAAAAAAAAAAAAAAAGCAAGCTAGAAGAATAAGCCGAACCTTTGAAGCAGCTGAGTTAACCCAACATGATTTAGAGTTGATTTAGTACCTGGTACTCGCATGGTGTACTCCTCAAATTCAAGATGAAATTAAACTAACGATATCAAAAGATGAATGAAAACAGTGATTTTAAAGCATCACAAATGTTTTCAGTTGTGCTTAGGACCACCCCCAATGCGAACATAAAGACAATTAGTACACCATTTAAACAGGAACCTATTAAGAGATAACTGTTGCTGATAACTATGAAAAAGCATTACAGAGTGAGCCTTCTGGTCATGGTGACAATTTTTTTAAAAGAACATACATTTAAATGTTTCTTTACTTTTCATATAGCTCAAGTATTTGAAGATACAACTGATCATATTGCACCATTAGATCAAATACAGAACTAGGGATGCACGCATTGCTATTTGTATAAATTTCAATGTCATTTGGAAATTCCAACATCTTTACAGAATCCTTATCGATGTAGCTCATTATTCCTTCATGAATGGAAGATCATAATCAGAGAAAGTTGGTTAATAATAGATGGAAACTTGCCTCACAGACACTATCAGACAGAAAAGATTCTGCTAACTGCTTTACGTGATGCTATCACACCGACTACCAATTTTCAGCATTTTTGCTGAGTCTGCTTTAAAGTTCACTGAAAATGTACCATTAGCTAATCTATTTTGGAAAGATTACAGTAAGTGTGTTAGTTTTTGTAATGCATTTATGTATTTATGTTAACCATTCACAGTCCTATGTATACTGTTATTGTGTTTGTGTGTGTTGTGTATCAAGCATAATTATATATTATACCTTCAGTAATTGTGTTCTCTTTATAGGATCAATCATTTGAAAATGACTGTCATAAAGATGAATCAATGATGGTCAAATTATTAGATACTAGACATAATATTTATATAATATGCACCAAGTAAAAATGTGGAAATTCATTATATTGTTAATTTTATATATTAAGTCTTTGCGTAGATTCGTAGAGTCTGCTTTATCTGACGAGAAATTGAGCCGCAGGAACAGCCTACTACTGAGAGTCAAGGTAATGAGATAGCATACAACTGCATTAATTTGATATCAATTTTGTGAGTACTGTCCAAGTCATGTTTATTCTATTGCTATGAAACCGTAATTTAATGAAATAAGAAGCAAAGTTTGGATTAGTACTCTTTGAATCGCGAATCCTATTTTAAAAGAAACCACCCCTATTTAGAGGATGTGAAAATGTTACCTTGAAGGCCCTTATGTTTAAGCTAAAGCCTCAAATAGCCTCATGCTACCACCATTAATGCATGTCATCAAAATAATACAATATATAATGATACACTTATTGCATATCATTTCATCTGGAGATAATAGTTAAAGCATTTGACATCCAGAAAGCCAAACAGTCCCTCTGTGATGACACAAAGTCAAAAGATCAGTCTTTGTAAAACTGGGTTCTGTTCATCTTTGTCCTCGATGAAAGTTTAAAGAAGCAAATACCTCATCTCTTCTCTCAGATTGTGAAACAGCCACGTTCACGTTGACTGGGAACCTGAACATTGTTTGATAAATGACATCAAAGACATCCTCTCTGAATGCTTTTCAAAATCTCTATGATAATTTAAGTTTGAAATCATTAAAAGACCAATTCTATTGAAGGTGGGTCTGTACATTTCCACTTAGTTTTGGCTATTCTATTATTTCTAAAGTAAAACTATTACCAGTTAAAAAAAGGATTGATTAGACAAAAATTGGTTTGCCTTATTTATGATAAGCAAAAAGACAGGTTTAAACATAAATGAAATTTTCATTTTTTATTCATGTTGTAGACAAAGATAAAGCCTTTAAAATAAATGATTTTAAAGACGGTTTAAAAAGTGACACTGAAAAAGACCAAAGAAAAA
>NW_024534785.1:0-16471 GCF_016097555.1 Gigantopelta aegis
AATTATAAAACAAACTATCAAACAATAACAATGACATTTTCAAGAAAAACACTCAATTATAAAACAAACTATCAAGAATACTGTAAAACGACGGGCGGGCGGACGGACGGACGGACGGAGGGAGGGAGGGAGGGAGGGAGGGAGGGAGGGAGGGAGGGAGGGACGGACAAGTATTTATCTTTTCCGGCGGAACAATTCGAACTGAATGCATGAGGAAAAAATGGCTGTGAAAGTGACAAACTTTATTCAATTTAACTTAGCTTCATCTGTCGCAAGGATGTTGATGAAATCTTCCAACTCTCGTAATCATGCCTTCAGCTGTCACCAGCCCGATGATAAGTATCTTCCATCTCTTGATTCCACACGTCAACTAAAAGACAACAATTTTGTAGAAAACATTCCTCAACAATAATAATATACTCAACATCGAAAGTTTAGCTAATGTTAAAAGAAATGGCATACCATTTATAAATGAACCTATTTTTATGAATTAGTATTCACATCTGAGATGTTTACCATTTACAACCAACATAAACTCATCAACCTTTGCGGCTGGTAGGTACTGGGTTCGGATGCCAGTCGAGACATGGGATTTTTAATCCAGATACCGACCCCAAACCCTGAGTGAGTGCCCCGCAAGGCTCAGTGGGTAGGTGTAAACCACTTGCACCGACCAGCGATCCATGACTGGTTCAACAAAGGCCATGGTTTGTGCTATCCTGCCTGTGGGAAGCGCAAATAAAAGATGCCTTGCTGCCTGTCGTAAAACAGTAGCCTATGTGGCCACAGTGGGTTTCCTCTGAAAAACAGTGTCAGAATGACCATATGTTTGACGTCCAAGAGCCGATGATAAGATAAAAGAACAATCAATGTGCTCTAGGTGGCGTTGTTAAATAAAACAAACTTTTGTTCTATCTTTTTTTCATCAACCTTTGCCTCAACACAACAGGAGGACCTGGTTTTCTTTTAAGTTTATTCAACCATGGCAAATTTAGACGTCATAACAGATATTTGCTAAACTTTCCTTGTTGAGTATATATACGTTTGCAGTAAAACACACAATTATAAAACGAACTAACAAGGATGTTGAAAAAACGATTACTTAGACATTTCATTGCATGCAACTTCATTTGACATGAGTTATCTTGCTAATAACAGAGATGTATGTCTTTTAGCTGTGTCTTCAGCTGTTATCAATCCACTGATAGATATCTTTCAATAATAATTCAATTCTTCCCCAAAACAAGTATAAACCAAACTATCCAAAATCAAGAAGGGAGGTAACTTACCATTAAAATGCTTCACTTGTGACAGCTACACCTTCAACTGTCACCAGCCCGATGATAAATATCTTCCATCTCTTGATTCCACACGTCAACTAAAAAAAAAAGGTAGAAAACATCAGTCAACAATAACAATGAAATTTTGAAGCAAAATTAATCCAGATACCGACTCCAAACCTTGAGTGAGTGCCCCGCAAGGCTCAGTGGGTAGTTGTAAACCACTTGCACCGACCAGCGATCCATGACTGGTTCAACAAAGGCCATGGTTTGTGCTATTCTGCCTGTGAGAAGCGCAAATAAAATATATCTTGCTGCCTGTCGTAAAATAGTAGCCTATGTGGCGACAGCGGGTTTCCTCTGAAAAACAGTGTCAGAATGACCATATGTTTGACGTCCAAGAGCCGATGATAAGATAAAAGAACAATCAATGTGCTCTAGGTGGCGTTGTTAAATAAAACAAACTTTTGTTCTATCTTTTTTCATCATCAACCTTTGCCTCAACACAACAGGAGGACCTGGTTTTCTTTTAAGTTTATTCAACCATGGCAAATTTAGACGTCATAACAGATATTTGCTAAACTTTCCTTGTTGAGTATATATACGTTTGCAGTAAAACACACAATTATAAAACGAACTAACAAGGATGTTGAAAAAACGATTACTTAGACATTTCATTGCATGCAACTTCATTTGACATCAGTCATCTAGCTAATAACAGAGATGTATGTCTTTTAGCTGTGTCTTCAGCTGTTATCAATCCACTGATAAATATCTTCCATCTCTTGATTCCACACGTCAACTAAAAAAAAAAGGTAGAAAACATCAGTCAACAATAACAATGAAATTTTCAAGCAAAATTAATCCAGATACCGACTCCAAACCCTGAGTGAGTGCCCCGCAAGGCTCAGTGGGTAGTTGTAAACCACTTGCACCGACCAGCGATCCATGACTGGTTCAACAAAGGCCATGGTTTGTGCTATCCTGCCTGTGGGAAGCGCAAATAAAATATCCCTTGCTGCCTGTCGTAAAATAGTAGCCTATGTGGCGACAGCGGGTTTCCTCTGAAAAACAGTGTCAGAATGACCATATGTTTGAAGTCCAAGAGCCGATGATAAGATAAAAGAACAATCAATGTGCTCTAGGTGGCGTTGTTAAATAAAACAAACTTTTGTTCTATATTTTTTTCATCAACCTTTGCCTCAACACAACAGGACGACCTGGTTTTCTTTCAAGTTTACTCAACCATGGCAAATTTAGACGTCATAACAGATATTTGCTAAACGTTCCTTGTTGAGTATATATACGTTTGCAGTAAAACACACAATTATAAAACGAACTAACAAGTATGTTGAAAAAACGATTACTTAGACATTTCATTGCATGCAACTTCATTTGACATCAGTCATCTTGCTATTAACAGAGATGTATGTCTTTTAGCTGTGTCTTCAGCTGTTATCAATCCACTGATAGATATCTTCCATCTCTTGATTCCACACGTCAACTAAAAAAAAAAGGTAGAAAACATCAGTCAACAATAACAATGAAATTTTCAAGCAAAACACACAATTATAAAACAAACTATCAAACAATAACAATGACATTTTCAAGAAAAACACTCAATTATAAAACAAACTATCAAGAATACTGTAAAACGACGGGCGGGCGGACGGACGGACGGACGGAGGGAGGGAGGGAGGGAGGGAGGGAGGGAGGGAGGGACGGACAAGTATTTATCTTTTCCGGCGGAACAATTCGAACTGAATGCATGAGGAAAAAATGGCTGTGAAAGTGACAAACTTTATTCAATTTAACTTAGCTTCATCTGTCGCAAGGATGTTGATGAAATCTTCCAACTCTCGTAATCATGCCTTCAGCTGTCACCAGCCCGATGATAAGTATCTTCCATCTCTTGATTCCACACGTCAACTAAAAGACAACAATTTTGTAGAAAACATTCCTCAACAATAATAATATACTCAACATCGAAAGTTTAGCTAATGTTAAAAGAAATGGCATACCATTTATAAATGAACCTATTTTTATGAATTAGTATTCACATCTGAGATGTTTACCATTTACAACCAACATAAACTCATCAACCTTTGCGGCTGGTAGGTACTGGGTTCGGATGCCAGTCGAGACATGGGATTTTTAATCCAGATACCGACCCCAAACCCTGAGTGAGTGCCCCGCAAGGCTCAGTGGGTAGGTGTAAACCACTTGCACCGACCAGCGATCCATGACTGGTTCAACAAAGGCCATGGTTTGTGCTATCCTGCCTGTGGGAAGCGCAAATAAAAGATGCCTTGCTGCCTGTCGTAAAACAGTAGCCTATGTGGCCACAGTGGGTTTCCTCTGAAAAACAGTGTCAGAATGACCATATGTTTGACGTCCAAGAGCCGATGATAAGATAAAAGAACAATCAATGTGCTCTAGGTGGCGTTGTTAAATAAAACAAACTTTTGTTCTATCTTTTTTTCATCAACCTTTGCCTCAACACAACAGGAGGACCTGGTTTTCTTTTAAGTTTATTCAACCATGGCAAATTTAGACGTCATAACAGATATTTGCTAAACTTTCCTTGTTGAGTATATATACGTTTGCAGTAAAACACACAATTATAAAACGAACTAACAAGGATGTTGAAAAAACGATTACTTAGACATTTCATTGCATGCAACTTCATTTGACATGAGTTATCTTGCTAATAACAGAGATGTATGTCTTTTAGCTGTGTCTTCAGCTGTTATCAATCCACTGATAGATATCTTTCAATAATAATTCAATTCTTCCCCAAAACAAGTATAAACCAAACTATCCAAAATCAAGAAGGGAGGTAACTTACCATTAAAATGCTTCACTTGTGACAGCTACACCTTCAACTGTCACCAGCCCGATGATAAATATCTTCCATCTCTTGATTCCACACGTCAACTAAAAAAAAAAGGTAGAAAACATCAGTCAACAATAACAATGAAATTTTCAAGCAAAATTAATCCAGATACCGACTCCAAACCCTGAGTGAGTGCCCCGCAAGGCTCAGTGGGTAGTTGTAAACCACTTGCACCGACCAGCGATCCATGACTGGTTCAACAAAGGCCATGGTTTGTGCTATCCTGCCTGTGGGAAGCGCAAATAAAATATCCCTTGCTGCCTGTCGTAAAATAGTAGCCTATGTGGCGACAGCGGGTTTCCTCTGAAAAACAGTGTCAGAATGACCATATGTTTGACGTCCAAGAGCCGATGATAAGATAAAAGAACAATCAATGTGCTCTAGGTGGCGTTGTTAAATAAAACAAACTTTTGTTCTATCTTTTTTTCATCAACCTTTGCCTCAACACAACAGGAGGACCTGGTTTTCTTTTAAGTTTATTCAACCATGGCAAATTTAGACGTCATAACAGATATTTGCTAAACTTTCCTTGTTGAGTATATATACGTTTGCAGTAAAACACACAATTATAAAACGAACTAACAAGGATGTTGAAAAAACGATTACTTAGACATTCATTCATTGCATGCAACTTCATTTGACATCAGTCATCTTGCTATTAACAGAGATGTATGTCTTTTAGCTGTGTCTTCAGCTGTTATCAATCCACTGATAGATATCTTCCATCTCTTGATTCCACACGTCAACTAAAAAAAAAAGGTAGAAAACATCAGTCAACAATAACAATGAAATTTTCAAGCAAAACACACAATTATAAAACAAAAACTATCAAACAATAACAATGACATTTTCAAGAAAAACACTCAATTATAAAACAAACTATCAAGAATACTGTAAAACGACGGGCATGGTTTGGCTATCCTGACGGACGGAAGCGGAATATCCCTTGGGCCTGGGAAAATAGTAGGGAGGGGCGAGGGAGGGACGGACAAGTATTTATCTTTTCCGGCGGAACAATTCGAACTGAATGCATGAGGAAAAAATGGCTGTGAAAGTGACAAACTTTATTCAATTTAACTTAGCTTCATCTGTCGCAAGGATGTCAACACAACAGGAGGAGAAATCTTCCAACTCTCGTAATCATGCCTTCAGCTGTCACCAGCCCGATGATAAGTATCTTCCATCTCTTGATTCCACACGTCAACTAAAAGACAACAATTTTGTAGAAAACATTCCTCAACAATAATAATATACTCAACATCGAAAGTTTAGCTAATGTTAAAAGAAATGGCATACCATTTATAAATGAACCTATTTTTATGAATTAGTATTCACATCTGAGATGTTTACCATTTACAACCAACATAAACTCATCAACCTTTGCGGCTGGTAGGTACTGGGTTCGGATGCCAGTCGAGGCATGGGATTTTTAATCCAGATACCGACTCCAAACCCTGAGTGAGTTGCCGCGCAAGGCTCAGTGGGTAGTTGTAAACCACTTGCACCGACCAGCGATCCATGACTGGTTCAACAAAGGCCATGCTTTGTGCTATCCTGCCTGTGGGAAGCGCAAATAAAATATTCCTTGCTGCCTGTCGTAAAATAGTATCCTATGTGGCGACAGTGGGTTTCCTCTGAAAAACAGTGTCAGAATGACCATATGTTTGACGTCCAAGAGCCGATGATAAGATAAAAGAACAATCAATGTGCTCTAGGTGGCGTTGTTAAATAAAACAAACTTTTGTTCTATCTTTTTTTCATCAACCTTTGCCTCAACACAACAGGAGGACCTGGTTTTCTTTTAAGTTTATTCAACCATGGCAAATTTAGACGTCATAACAGATATTTGCTAAACTTTCCTTGTTGAGTATATATACGTTTGCAGTAAAACACACAATTATAAAACGAACTAACAAGGATGTTGAAAAAACGATTACTTAGACATTTCATTGCATGCAACTTCATTTGACATCAGTCATCTTGCTAATAACAGAGATGTATGTCTTTTAGCTGTGTCTTCAGCTGTTATCAATCCACTGATAGATATCTTCCATCTCTTGATTCCACACGTCAACTAAAAAAAAAAGGTAGAAAACATCAGTCAACAATAACAATGAATTTTCAAGCAAAAGGTTAACACAATTATAAAACAAACTATCAAACAATAACAATGAATTTTCAAGAAAAACACTCAACTTATAAAACAAACTATCCAAGAATACTGTAAAAGGCCATGGTTTGTGCTATCCTGGGGTGGGAAGCGCAAATAAAATGTCCCTTGCTGCCTGTCGTAAGGGAGTAGCCTATGGAGGGAGCGGGTTTCCTCTGAGGGACGTGACAAGTATTTATCTTTTCCGGCAAGAGCCGAACAATTAAAACTGAATGCATGAGGAAAAAATGGCTGTGAAAAAACAAACTTTATTCAATTTAACTTAGCTTCATCTGTCGCAAGGATGTTGATGAAATCTTCCAACTCTCGTAATCATGCCTTCAGCTGTCACCAGCCCGATGATAAGTATCTTCCATCTCTTGATTCCACACGTTTCAACTAAAAGACAACAATTTTGTAGAAAACATTCCTCAACAATAATAATATACTCAACATCGAAAGTTTAGCTAATGTTAAAAGAAATGGCATACCATTTATAAATGAACCTATTTTTATGAATTAGTATTCACATCTGAGATGTTTACCATTTACAACCAACATAAACTCATCAACCTTTGCGGCTGGTAGGTACTGGGTTCGGATGCCAGTCGAGACATGGGATTTTTAATCCAGATACCGACTCCAAACCCTGAGTGAGTTGCCCCGCAAGGCTCAGTGGGTAGTTGTAAACCACTTGCACCGACCAGCGATCCATGACTGGTTCAACAAAGGCCATGCTTTGTGCTATCCTGCCTGTGGGAAGCGCAAATAAAATATTCCTTGCTGCCTGTCGTAAAATAGTAGCCTATGTGGCGACAGCGGGTTTCCTCTGAAAAACAGTGTCAGAATGACCATATGTTTGACGTCCAAGAGCCGATGATAAGATAAAAGAACAATCAATGTGCTCTAGGTGGCGTTGTTAAATAAAACAAACTTTTGTTCTATCTTTTTTTCATCAACCTTTGCCTCAACACAACAGGAGGACCTGGTTTTCTTTTAAGTTTATTCAACCATGGCAAATTTAGACGTCATAACAGATATTTGCTAAACTTTCCTTGTTGAGTATATATACGTTTGCAGTAAAACACACAATTATAAAACGAACTAACAAGGATGTTGAAAAAACGATTACTTAGACATTTCATTGCATGCAACTTCATTTGACATCAGTCATCTAGCTAATAACAGAGATGTATGTCTTTTAGCTGTGTCTTCAGCTGTTATCAATCCACTGATAAATATCTTCCATCTCTTGATTCCACACGTCAACTAAAAAAAAAAGGTAGAAAACATCAGTCAACAATAACAATGAAATTTTCAAGCAAAATTAATCCAGATACCGACTCCAAACCCTGAGTGAGTGCCCCGCAAGGCTCAGTGGGTAGTTGTAAACCACTTGCACCGACCAGCGATCCATGACTGGTTCAACAAAGGCCATGGTTTGTGCTATCCTGCCTGTGGGAAGCGCAAATAAAATATCCCTTGCTGCCTGTCGTAAAATAGTAGCCTATGTGGCGACAGCGGGTTTCCTCTGAAAAACAGTGTCAGAATGACCATATGTTTGACGTCCAAGAGCCGATGATAAGATAAAAGAACAATCAATGTGCTCTAGGTGGCGTTGTTAAATAAAACAAACTTTTGTTCTATATTTTTTTCATCAACCTTTGCCTCAACACAACAGGAGGACCTGGTTTTCTTTTAAGTTTATTCAACCATGGCAAATTTAGACGTCATAACAGATATTTGCTAAACGTTCCTTGTTGAGTATATATACGTTTGCAGTAAAACACACAATTATAAAACGAACTAACAAGGATGTTGAAAAAACGATTACTTAGACATTTCATTGCATGCAACTTCATTTGACATCAGTCATCTTGCTAATAACAGAGATGTATGTCTTTTAGCTGTGTCTTCAGCTGTTATCAATCCACTGATAGATATCTTCCATCTCTTGATTCCACACGTCAACTAAAAAAAAAAGGTAGAAAACATCAGTCAACAATAACAATGAAATTTTCAAGCAGATACGACTCCAACAATTGATGAAACCGCAACTATCAAACAGTTGTAACAATGACGATTTTCAACAAAAACACTCAATTATAAAACAAACTATCGCAAATAAGAATACTGTAAAATAGACTATGGGCGGGTTTCCTCTGAAAAACGTGTCAGACGGACATATGACGGACGGGAGGGAGGGAGGGAGGGAGGGAGGGAGGGACGGACAAGTATTTATCTTTTCCGGCGGAACAATTCGAACTGAATGCATGAGGAAAAAATGGCTGTGAAAGTGACAAACTTTATTCAATTTAACTTAGCTTCATCTGTCGCAAGGATGTTGATGAAATCTTCCAACTCTCGTAATCATGCCTTCAGCTGTCACCAGCCCGATGATAAGTATCTTCCATCTCTTGATTCCACACGTCAACTAAAGACAACAATTTTGTAGAAAACATTCCTCAACAATAATAATATACTCAACATCGAAAGTTTAGCTAATGTTAAAAGAAATGGCATACCATTTATAAATGAACCTATTTTTATGAATTAGTATTCACATCTGAGATGTTTACCATTTACAACCAACATAAACTCATCAACCTTTGCGGCTGGTAGGTACTGGGTTCGGATGCCAGTCGAGACATGGGATTTTTAATCCAGATACCGACCCCAAACCCTGAGTGAGTGCCCCGCAAGGCTCAGTGGGTAGGTGTAAACCACTTGCACCGACCAGCGATCCATGACTGGTTCAACAAAGGCCATGGTTTGTGCTATCCTGCCTGTGGGAAGCGCAAATAAAAGATGCCTTGCTGCCTGTCGTAAAACAGTAGCATATGTGGCCACAGCGGGTTTCCTCTGAAAAACAGTGTCAGAATGACCATATGTTTGACGTCCAAGAGCCGATGATAAGATAAAAGAACAATCAATGTGCTCTAGGTGGCGTTGTTAAATAAAACAAACTTTTGTTCTATCTTTTTTTCATCAACCTTTGCCTCAACACAACAGGAGGACCTGGTTTTCTTTTAAGTTTATTCAACCATGGCAAATTTAGACGTCATAACAGATATTTGCTAAACTTTCCTTGTTGAGTATATATACGTTTGCAGTAAAACACACAATTATAAAACGAACTAACAAGGATGTTGAAAAAACGATTACTTAGACATTTCATTGCATGCAACTTCATTTGACATGAGTCATCTTGCTAATAACAGAGATGTATGTCTTTTAGCTGTGTCTTCAGCTGTTATCAATCCACTGATAGATATCTTCCATCTCTTGATTCCACACGTCAACTAAAAAAAAAAGGTAGAAAACATCAGTCAACAATAACAATGAAATTTTCAAGCAAAACACACAATTATAAAACAAACTATCAAACAATAACAATGACATTTTCAAGAAAAACACTCAATTATAAAACAAACTATCAAGAATACTGTAAAAACGGGCGGGCGGACGGACGGACGGACGGACGGAGGGAGGGAGGGAGGGAGGGAGGGAGGGAGGGAGGGACGGACAAGTATTTATCTTTTCCGGCGGAACAATTCGAACTGAATGCATGAGGAAAAAATGGCTGTGAAAGTGACAAACTTTATTCAATTTAACTTAGCTTCATCTGTCGCAAGGATGTTGATGAAATCTTCCAACTCTCGTAATCATGCCTTCAGCTGTCACCAGCCCGATGATAAGTATCTTCCATCTCTTGATTCCACACGTCAACTAAAAGACAACAATTTTGTAGAAAACATTCCTCAACAATAATAATATACTCAACATCGAAAGTTTAGCTAATGTTAAAAGAAATGGCATACCATTTATAAATGAACCTATTTTTATGAATTAGTATTCACATCTGAGATGTTTACCATTTACAACCAACATAAACTCATCAACCTTTGCGGCTGGTAGGTACTGGGTTTCTAAAAAAAAAAAAAAAAGGTAGGCCAGTCGAGACATGGGATTTTTAATCCAGATACCGACCCCAAACCCTGAGTGAGTGCCCCGCAAGGCTCAGTGGGTAGGTGTAAACCACTTGCACCGACCAGCGATCCATGACTGGTTCAACAAAGGCCATGGTTTGTGCTATCCTGCCTGTGGGAAGCGCAAATAAAAGATGCCTTGCTGCCTGTCGTAAAACAGTAGCCTATGTGGCGACAGTGGGTTTCCTCTGAAAAACAGTGTCAGAATGACCATATGTTTGACGTCCAAGAGCCGATGATAAGATAAAAGAACAATCAATGTGCTCTAGGTGGCGTTGTTAAATAAAACAAACTTTTGTTCTATCTTTTTTTCATCAACCTTTGCCTCAACACAACAGGAGGACCTGGTTTTCTTTTAAGTTTATTCAACCATGGCAAATTTAGACGTCATAACAGATATTTGCTAAACTTTCCTTGTTGAGTATATATACGTTTGCAGTAAAACACACAATTATAAAACGAACTAACAAGGATGTTGAAAAAACGATTACTTAGACATTTCATTGCATGCAACTTCATTTGACATCAGTCATCTCAGCTGCTAATAACAGAGATGTATGTCTTTTAGCTGTGTCTTCAGCTGTTATCAATCCACTGATAAATATCTTCCATCTCTTGATTCCACACGTCAACTAAAAAAAAAAGGTAGAAAACATCAGTCAACAATAACAATGAAATTTTCAAGCAAAATTAATCCAGATACCGACTCCAAACCCTGAGTGAGTGCCCCGCAAGGCTCAGTGGGTAGTTGTAAACCACTTGCACCGACCAGCGATCCATGACTGGTTCAACAAAGGCCATGGTTTGTGCTATCCTGCCTGTGGGAAGCGCAAATAAAATATCCCTTGCTGCCTGTCGTAAAATAGTAGCCTATGTGGCGACAGCGGGTTTCCTCTGAAAAACAGTGTCAGAATGACCATATGTTTGACGTCCAAGAGCCGATGATAAGATAAAAGAACAATCAATGTGCTCTAGGTGGCGTTGTTAAATAAAACAAACTTTTGTTCTATATTTTTTTCATCAACCTTTGCCTCAACACAACATGAGGACCTGGTTTTCTTTTAAGTTTACTCAACCATGGCAAATTTAGACGTCATAACAGATATTTGCTAAACGTTCCTTGTTGAGTATATATACGTTTGCAGTAAAACACACAATTATAAAACGAACTAACAAGGATGTTGAAAAAACGATTACTTAGACATTTCATTGCATGCAACTTCATTTGACATCAGTCATCTTGCTAATAACAGAGATGTATGTCTTTTAGCTGTGTCTTCAGCTGTTATCAATCCACTGATAGATATCTTCCATCTCTTGATTCCACACGTCAACTAAAAAAAAAAGGTAGAAAACATCAGTCAACAATAACAATGAAATTTTCAAGCAAAACACACAATTATAAAACAAACTATCAAACAATAACAATGACATTTTCAAGAAAAACACTCAATTATAAAACAAACTATCAAGAATACTGTAAAACGACGGGCGGGCGGGGACGGACGGACGGACGGACGGAGGGAGGGAGGGAGGGAGGGAGGGAGGGAGGGACGGACAAGTATTTATCTTTTCCGGCGGAACAATTCGAACTGAATGCATGAGGAAAAAATGGCTGTGAAAGTGACAAACTTTATTCAATTTAACTTAGCTTCATCTGTCGCAAGGATGTTGATGAAATCTTCCAACTCTCGTAATCATGCCTTCAGCTGTCACCAGCCCGATGATAAGTATCTTCCATCTCTTGATTCCACACGTCAACTAAAAGACAACAATTTTGTAGAAAACATTCCTCAACAATAATAATATACTCAACATCGAAAGTTTAGCTAATGTTAAAAGAAATGGCATACCATTTATAAATGAACCTATTTTTTATGAATTAGTATTCACATCTGAGATGTTTACCATTTACAACCAACATAAACTCATCAACCTTTGCGGCTGGTAGGTACTGGGTTCGGATGCCAGTCGAGACATGGGATTTTTAATCCAGATACCGACCCCAAACCCTGAGTGAGTGCCCCGCAAGGCTCAGTGGGTAGGTGTAAACCACTTGCACCGACCAGCGATCCATGACTGGTTCAACAAAGGCCATGGTTTGTGCTATCCTGCCTGTGGGAAGCGCAAATAAAAGATGCCTTGCTGCCTGTCGTAAAACAGTAGCCTATGTGGCCACAGTGGGTTTCCTCTGAAAAACAGTGTCAGAATGACCATATGTTTGACGTCCAAGAGCCGATGATAAGATAAAAGAACAATCAATGTGCTCTAGGTGGCGTTGTTAAATAAAACAAACTTTTGTTCTATCTTTTTTCATCAACCTTTGCCTCAACACAACAGGAGGACCTGGTTTTCTTTTAAGTTTATTCAACCATGGCAAATTTAGACGTCATAACAGATATTTGCTAAACTTTCCTTGTTGAGTATATATACGTTTGCAGTAAAACACACAATTATAAAACGAACTAACAAGGATGTTGAAAAAACGATTACTTAGACATTTCATTGCATGCAACTTCATTTGACATGAGTCATCTTGCTAATAACAGAGATGTATGTCTTTTAGCTGTGTCTTCAGCTGTTATCAATCCACTGATAGATATCTTTCCATCTCCCCAAAACTTGATTCCAAATCAAGAAGGGAGGTCATTAAAACTCACTTGTGACAAAAAACCAGCCCGTGAGAAAACTTGATTCCACAGTCAACTAAAAAAAAAAGGTAGAAAACAATCAACAATGAAATTTTCAAGCAAAATTAATCCAGATACCGACTCCAAACCCTGAGTGAGTGCCCCGCAAGGCTCAGTGGGTAGTTGTAAACCACTTGCACCGACCAGCGATCCATGACTGGTTCAACAAAGGCCATGGTTTGTGCTATCCTGCCTGTGGGAAGCGCAAATAAAATATCCCTTGCTGCCTGTCGTAAAATAGTAGCCTATGTGGCGACAGCGGGTTTCCTCTGAAAAACAGTGTCAGAATGACCATATGTTTGACGTCCAAGAGCCGATGATAAGATAAAAGAACAATCAATGTGCTCTAGGTGGCGTTGTTAAATAAAACAAACTTTTGTTCTATCTTTTTTTCATCAACCTTTGCCTCAACACAACAGGAGGACCTGGTTTTCTTTTAAGTTTATTCAACCATGGCAAATTTAGACGTCATAACAGATATTTGCTAAACTTTCCTTGTTGAGTATATATACGTTTGCAGTAAAACACACAATTATAAAACGAACTAACAAGGATGTTGAAAAAACGATTACTTAGACATTTCATTGCATGCAACTTCATTTGACATCAGTCATCTTGCTAATAACAGAGATGTATGTCTTTTAGCTGTGTCTTCAGCTGTTATCAATCCACTGATAGATATCTTCCATCTCTTGATTCCACACGTCAACTAAAAAAAAAAGGTAGAAAACATCAGTCAACAATAACAATGAAATTTTCAAGCAAAATTAATCCAGATACCGACTCCAAACCCTGAGTGAGTGCCCCGCAAGGCTCAGTGGGTAGTTGTAAACCACTTGCACCGACCAGCGATCCATGACTGGTTCAACAAAGGCCATGGTTTGTGCTATCCTGCCTGTGGGAAGCGCAAATAAAATATCCCTTGCTGCCTGTCGTAAAATAGTAGCCTATGTGGCGACAGCGGGTTTCCTCTGAAAAACAGTGTCAGAATGACCATATGTTTGAAGTCCAAGAGCCGATGATAAGATAAAAGAACAATCAATGTGCTCTAGGTGGCGTTGTTAAATAAAACAAACTTTTGTTCTATATTTTTTTCATCAACCTTTGCCTCAACACAACAGGACGACCTGGTTTTCTTTCAAGTTTACTCAACCATGGCAAATTTAGACGTCATAACAGATATTTGCTAAACGTTCCTTGTTGAGTATATATACGTTTGCAGTAAAACACACAATTATAAAACGAACTAACAAGTATGTTGAAAAAACGATTACTTAGACATTTCATTGCATGCAACTTCATTTGACATCAGTCATCTTGCTATTAACAGAGATGTATGTCTTTTAGCTGTGTCTTCAGCTGTTATCAATCCACTGATAGATATCTTCCATCTCTTGATTCCACACGTCAACTAAAAAAAAAAAAGGTAGAAAACATCAGTCAACAATAACAATGAAATTTTCAAGCAAAACACACAATTATAAAACAAACTATCAAACAATAACAATGACATTTTCAAGAAAAACACTCAATTATAAAACAAACTATCAAGAATACTGTAAAACGACGGCGGGCGGCGGACGGACGGACGGACGGAGGGAGGGAGGGAGGGAGGGAGGGAGGGACGGACAAGTATTTATCTTTTCCGGCGGAACAATTCGAACTGAATGCATGAGGAAAAAATGGCTGTGAAAGTGACAAACTTTATTCAATTTAACTTAGCTTCATCTGTCGCAAGGATGTTGATGAAATCTTCCAACTCTCGTAATCATGCCTTCAGCTGTCACCAGCCCGATGATAAGTATCTTCCATCTCTTGATTCCACACGTCAACTAAAAGACAACAATTTTGTAGAAAACATTCCTCAACAATAATAATATACTCAACATCGAAAGTTTAGCTAATGTTAAAAGAAATGGCATACCATTTATAAATGAACCTATTTTTATGAATTAGTATTCACATCTGAGATGTTTACCATTTACAACCAACATAAACTCATCAACCTTTGCGGCTGGTAGGTACTGGGTTCGGATGCCAGTCGAGACATGGGATTTTTAATCCAGATACCGACCCCAAACCCTGAGTGAGTGCCCCGCAAGGCTCAGTGGGTAGGTGTAAACCACTTGCACCGACCAGCGATCCATGACTGGTTCAACAAAGGCCATGGTTTGTGCTATCCTGCCTGTGGGAAGCGCAAATAAAAGATGCCTTGCTGCCTGTCGTAAAACAGTAGCCTATGTGGCCACAGTGGGTTTCCTCTGAAAAACAGTGTCAGAATGACCATATGTTTGACGTCCAAGAGCCGATGATAAGATAAAAGAACAATCAATGTGCTCTAGGTGGCATTGTTAAATAAAACAAACTTTTGTTCTATCTTTTTTTCATCAACCTTTGCCTCAACACAACAGGAGGACCTGGTTTTCTTTTAAGTTTATTCAACCATGGCAAATTTAGACGTCATAACAGATATTTGCTAAACTTTCCTTGTTGAGTATATATACGTTTGCAGTAAAACACACAATTATAAAACGAACTAACAAGGATGTTGAAAAAACGATTACTTAGACATTTCATTGCATGCAACTTCATTTGACATGAGTTATCTTGCTAATAACAGAGATGTATGTCTTTTAGCTGTGTCTTCAGCTGTTATCAATCCACTGATAGATATCTTTCAATAATAATTCAATTCTTCCCCAAAACAAGTATAAACCAAACTATCCAAAATCAAGAAGGGAGGTAACTTACCATTAAAATGCTTCACTTGTGACAGCTACACCTTCAACTGTCACCAGCCCGATGATAAATATCTTCCATCTCTTGATTCCACACGTCAACTAAAAAAAAAAGGTAGAAAACATCAGTCAACAATAACAATGAAATTTTGAAGCAAAATTAATCCAGATACCGACTCCAAACCTTGAGTGAGTACCCCGCAAGGCTCAGTGGGTAGTTGTAAACCACTTGCACCGACCAGCGATCCATGACTGGTTCAACAAAGGCCATGGTTTGTGCTATTCTGCCTGTGAGAAGCGCAAATAAAATATATCTTGCTGCCTGTCGTAAAATAGTAGCCTATGTGGCGACAGCGGGTTTCCTCTGAAAAACAGTGTCAGAATGACCATATGTTTGACGTCCAAGAGCCGATGATAAGATAAAAGAACAATCAATGTGCTCTAGGTGGCGTTGTTAAATAAAACAAACTTTTGTTCTATCTTTTTTTCATCAACCTTTCATGGCAAATTTAGACGTCATAACAGATATTTGCTAAACTTTCCTTGTTGAGTATATATACGTTTGCAGTAAAACACACAATTATAAAACGAACTAACAAGGATGTTGAAAAAACGATTACTTAGACACTTCATTGCATGCAACTTCATTTGACATCAGTCATCTAGCTAATAACAGAGATGTATGTCTTTTAGCTGTGTCTTCAGCTGTTATCAATCCACTGATAAATA
>NW_024534786.1:0-17901 GCF_016097555.1 Gigantopelta aegis
AATAGTTCTGGATCCACCCGCCCCTGATGAGCCCAAACACAGTGAAAGTTCCCAGTGACAGACACGGTCGATTAATAACACGTTTACGGGAGCGTTCATGAATAGTTTTGCTTCAAGCTTCCACGGTTGCAACATTTCAATTTTGTATTTGGTCTGTTCGAGAGACAGAGAAGGTGGAAAAAAGAGTTGTGTTACGATGGGGAAATATGTTGGTGTTTGGATGATGACATTGTGTGTAGAACGACTTAGTGGTACGTATGAGCTAAACTAAATACAGACAGACAGACAGATGGACGGATAGACAGACATAGATAGAGATAGGGATATAAATAAAGTTAAAGTTTGTTTTTTGTTTAACGATGTATCTAGAGTACATTGATTTAATAATATTCGGCTATTGGTTGTCAAACATTTGGTAATTTTGACACATAGTCTTAGAGAAGAAACCCACTAATTGTTTTAAACAGGAATCTTTTATGTGCACTATCCCAAAGAGAGGATAGCACATACAACGGCCTTTGATATACCAGTCGTAGTGCACTTACCTTCTGTTTGTTATTTGTGTGTTGTTTTCTTTGTTGTTGTTTTTGTTTTCGGTTGACTTTTTTTCTTTTTGTTATGTTTTAGTTTTTGTTCTTTTTCTCTCTCTCTTTTTTTTTCTTCTTTTTTTGGAGGGGAGGTGGTTCGTATTTAATGTTAATGTGCCGCATTGTATTTTTCATAAATGTAACTCCTTACACTATTTTAACGAATAATTTTAGAATTCTGAATTGCGTGTGTGTGTCTGTGTGTGTGTATGTCTTTATGTCTGTGTGTGTGTGTGTCTGTATGTATGTGTGTATGTGTGTCTGTGTGTAGTCTGTGTATGTGTATCAGTGTGTGTGTATGTGTGTGCGTTTGTGTGTTTGTCTGTGTGTGTGCGTGTGTGTGTGTGTGTGTGTGTGTGTGCATATATATATATATATATATATATATATATATATATATATATATATATAGAGAGAGAGAGAGAGAGAGAGAGAGAGAGAGAGAGAGAGAGAGAGAGAGAGAGAGAGAGAGAGATAGATATATATATATATATATATATATATATATATATATATATATATATATATATATATATATATCTGTGTGTAGGTGTGTGTATATGTTTGTGTGCATCTATGTGTGTGTGTCTGTGTGTATATATGTTTGTGTGTGTATGTATGTGTGTATGTGTGTATATGTGCAAGTGTGTGTTTCTGTGTGTGTGTCTGTTTTGGTGTATGTGTGTATGTGTGTGTGTCTGTATGTATGTGTGTGTCTGTACGTATGTATGTGTGTGCGTGTATGTGTGTGCATGTGTGTGTGCCTTGTGTCTGAGTGCGTGTGCGTGCCTTGTTTCCGAGTGCGCGCGCGTGTGTGTGTGTGTGTGTGTGTGTGTGTGTGTGCGTTTGTGCGTATGGTGTGTATATGTATGTGTGGCTGTGTGTGTGTATCTGTGTGTGTGTCTGTGTATGTGTGTATGTGTCTGTGTGTCTATATTTGTGTATGTGTGTGTGTGGGGGGGGGGGGGGGGCAGAGCTGAGGTTAAACATTAAATCATTTTCATTATATTGTTTGATTGGTTTCTTTGTTTGATCTCTCTCTATTAGGAACTTTTTCAAATCTTGCTTTTGAAAAACCTGCCACCATGAGTACAGTGTTTGACACTAACTCCTTGCCATCTCGTGCAGTGGACGGAAACAACGAGACCACATGGAACGTCTGTGCAGAAACGAAATATGGCTCCATGGATCCGTGGTGGATGGTGGATCTGCATGGGTACTTCGACATAAATTTCGTCATCATCACGAACTATGGCCACTACAAATGGTGTAAGTGCTATATTTTTTTAAATAAAGTTTATTATCTCCAGAAACAGGCTTGGTAGTGTCAGGGTTGGGGACCCTGTTATCACTACTTAGAAATTGTACAGAATTAGGGTTTTTGTTTATCGCGCTATGGAATAGAATTACTACAAACGTCAACTGGGGATATGCCCCCCCCCCCCCCCCCCCCCCCCCCCCTCCGCCCAACCCACCCGCACACACAACGAAGAAAAGGGACCAATCTTTGGCTGTTAATACTCCCGGATGTTCAGAATCCAAACAGCCATTCATACCAAAAATAAATGTATGATGTACAAATATGTACCATGCTCCATATAAATGTAAATAAGAAACCTATCCTAATAACCATTCATACCACGAGTAAGTTCATGAATTAACTGACTGGTATCACGGCTCTAAATTATGTGGCTCAGTGGTAAAGCGTTCGCTTGATGCGAGGTCGGTTTGGGATCGATCCCCGTCGGTGGGCCCATTGGGCTATTTGTTGCTACAGCCAGTACACCATGACTGGTATATCAAAGGCCCTGGTATGTAATATCTTGTCTGTGGGATGGTGCATATAAAATATCTCTTGCTAGTAATGGAAAAATGTAGCGGGTTTCCTGTCTAGACTAAATGTCAAAATTACCAAGTGATTAACATCCAGTAGCCGATTATAACTAAATCAATGTGTTCTAGTGGTGTTGTTATAAAACAAACAAACAAACTGTGATAAGTATAAGCATGTTTAGCTGAAACGTTTTCTCAACGTTCTAGAAGCATCATGCACCCTCGTGTTTGATCCTAATAGTGTGGTAGACTTGTGACAAAATTAACTATGACCTAAAACAAATTCATACACAAGAGTGCTTTTTTTTCTTTCTTTCTTTTTCTCGCTGTAACTCAGGAGACTGGTCTAACAAAGGCTGTGGTATGTACTATCTATAATACACGACGTCACCATCATAAACACGGGACAGATTATGTAAGCACAACTCTATCTATCTATCTATCTATCTCTCTCTCTCTCTCTCTCTCTCTCTCTCTCTCTCTCTCTCTCTCTCTCTCTCTCTCTCTCTCTCTCTCTCTCTCTCTCTCTCTCAATAAGCATGTAATATAATTCTTTCTGCAGCCTAAGATGTCATTTAAACTACTCAGTTCCTTTAAAATATGAATTTATGTTGCAGGGCGGCGTCTAAGCACTTTCACCATTGACGTGTTTATAGAGAATCCAGTAGGCTGTGAACGCGCCACCCCAATCCAGTGTTACAACCGCACCGACCCAGTGGGGCGTGGTTAGACTGTACAATTTAAATGTCGCTCGCCCGTGACTGGTCGGTTCGTCCGTATTAAGAAGTGGAGAATGGTGGACACGTATAACATACTGGTGTTGTGTGAAGTTCAGGTTCTTGGCACAAGGGCGACAGGTTAGTTAGTATGACAGGTCTCGGTGGTGTCGTGGTTAGGCCATCGGGCATAAGGCTGGTAGGTACTGGGTTCGCAGCCAGGTACAGGCTTCCACACATGGTCAGTTTTAACAACTCAATGGGTAGGTGTAAGACCACGACACCTTCTTCTCTCTCTCGCACTAACCACTAACAAGTCTAACCCACTGTCCTAGATAGACAGAGGTATGTGTCCAGGATAGCGTGCTTGAAACTTAATTGGATATAAGCACGAAAATAAGTTGAAATGAAATAAAATAGTTATTATGGTTGGTTGGTTAGTTGGTTGGATGTTTCTTTGGTTGGTTGGTTGGTTCTCTGTCTGTGTTGGTAGGTTGATGGATGAGGTAGTGGATGAGTGGTTGGTTGGTTGTCTGGTTGGTTGGTTGGTTTGTTGGGCGGTTGTGCAGTTTGTTTGTTGGCCGATTGTCTATTTGGTTGGTCTGTTGGGCGGTTGGTTCGTTGGGTGCTTTGTTTGATGGTTTGTTGGACGGGCGGGTACGTGGGTGGGTGGTTGGTTCGTCGGGTGCTTTGTCTGTTGGTGCATTGGACGGGCGGGTAGGTGGGTGGTTGGTTTGCTGGTGTATTGGACGGGCGGGTAGGTGGGTGGTATTGGACGGGCGGGTAGGTGGGTGATTGTTTTTTTGGTGTATTGGACGGGCGGGTAGGTGGGTGATTGGTTTTTTGGTGTATTGGACGGGCGGGTAGGTGGGTGATTGGTTTTTTGGTGTATTGGACGGGCGGGTAGGTGGGCGGCTAGTTTGTTGGTGTATTGGACGGGCGGGTAGGAGGGTGGTTGGTTTGTTGGTGTGTTGGACGGACGGGTAGGTGGGTGGTTGGTTTGTTGGTGTGTTGGACGGACGGGTAGGTGGGTGGTTGGTTTGTTGGTGTATTGGGCGGGTGGCTAGGTGGGTAGTTGGTTTGTTGGTTTATTGGACGGGTGGGTAGGTGGATGGTTGGTTTGTTGGTTTATGGACGGGCGGGTAGGTAGGTGGGTGGTTGGTTTGTTGGTGTATTGGACGGGCGGGTAGGTGGGTGGTATTGGACGGGCCGGTAGGTGGGTGGTTGGTTTGTTGGTGTATTGGACGGGCGCGCAGATGAATGGTTGGTTGGCTTTTTAAACATGTGTATTTTAGGCAACATGCAGGTTCGGTAGTCTGTTTTAAAAACAATGTTTTACTCTTTTTACTTACATATCAATAAAATAATAATAATTATTATTATAATTTTTGTATTTTCTACTATCCATACCATTTACTACATTTGCACTTATAATATAATACTACTGCAGTATAATAATAACCACAATATAATAATCATGCTTTACAAATGTCATGGCTATAAAAACTTGTTGACCCTTTTTATCAGTCTGCTTGCAAACCCTTGTAAAAGATGATTTGTAGAGGCTAGGGGGAGATAAAATTGTCTTCTTGCATAAGGAATGTTATAAAAAGGTTTGTTCAAAATTCAATGATTTTTGGCAAGATGCTTTTTTAGGTTGTGCAGAAATCCAACAAAACCCCACCACAACCCCGCATGACATATTATCCCAGCGTCTTGGTTTAACCCAAATATTACAGTCCAAAATAAATAAGTTTTTATTTACAATACATGGTGTGAAAAAGATATTTATTTTGTTAATGATTTGTTGGATAATCATGGACATTGTCTTGCATATGATATCTTTTGCAGAAAGTATCACCTGAATCTAAATTACTTACAATACTGTGGCTTAATGACTGCAATACCAAAATAGATGGAAAATCATAATTAGAAATATTGATTTTAAATTAGGAAAAATATTAAATTCAAATGTAAAACTATTTTTAAAAATATGAGAAAGTATCAAAACCTTTCTATCAGTTATTTATCGATAAATTGGATGAAACACCCACTGCACAACAAAAATATTGAGGACAACTATTCGGAAAACATTTACATAATGCCTTTTTAGATAACTGATGACAAAAAATTGCAATCCTTTCAATTTAAAATTAGCCATCGAATTTAGTAAACCAACAGCAAACTGATGCTATGGAAACTCTGGGAAACTGAATTGTATATTTTTTGTGGTGCAACTAAAGAAACGATTATTCACTTGTTTGTTGAATGTCATCATGTGAAATCTAATTGGTGTTGTTTTCTTGACAACTTAAAATCAAAATGTAATATGCTT
Source organism: Gigantopelta aegis (assembly GCF_016097555.1). Taxonomy (NCBI): domain Eukaryota; kingdom Metazoa; phylum Mollusca; class Gastropoda; order Neomphalida; family Peltospiridae; genus Gigantopelta; species Gigantopelta aegis. The sequence goes on from NW_024534786.1 coordinate 5,472, forward strand.
GTACCGAATACTGCTGAGACTCTTCTTTTTTGGACGTTTTACTAAAAATATAAATGTTGTTATCATAAATTTATGTCTGCTTTAATTAAAGCATTATATACATGTATGTAGAACGAAACAGCAAAAACCAAATTACATTTCATGTATAGAACATATGAATTATTATAAAATAATTGAATTATATTCACTATATTTATATACACCCCGAAAAGCAAAGAGAATTAAAGAAAAATGGGAAGTCATACAAAACGCATTACGGTTATAATGGGGAAAAACAATATACATATACTGAATTCTCTTATTTATATGTTATATGTACAAGAAATGGATTATATGCATATTGTTTTTTAATGTACTGCTCTGTATGTTGATGAAGAAAAGGAATAAAAATATTAAATTATATATATATATATATATATATATATATATATATATATAGAATAATAATAATAATAATAATAATAATAATAATAATAATAATAATAATAATAACCACATCACTAGAGCACATAGATTTATCAATCATCGACTACTGGATGTCAAGCATTTGATAATTTTGACATATAGTCTTAGAGAACAAACCGCAATCTATTTCCATTAGTAGCAAGTGAGCTTTTATATGCATCACCCCACATACTGAATAGCACATTCCACGGCCTTTGATATGAGCCGAGAATGTGTGTTTATTCACACTGGATATGTGTTTGTATTTTACATTAGTAAATGAGGTCATGGTATGGTGTGAATGTGAATTTATTAATATTGCAGGTGTGCTTGTATTTTGCATTACTAAATGAGATTATGGTGAGGTGAGAATGTGTTTACTCACACTGGAGATGTGTTTGTATTTTACATTACAAAATGAGGTTATGGTGAGGAGATAATGTGTGTTTAGTTACACTGAACATGTGTTTGTATTTTACATTACTAAATGAGTTTATGGTGAGGTGAGAAGGTGTGTTTATTTACACTGAACATGTGTTTGTATTTTACATTACTAAATGAGGTTATGGTGAGGTGAGAATGTGTGTTTATTTACACTGAACATGTGTTTGTATTTGACATTACTAAATGAGGTTATGGTGAGGTGAGTATTTGTATTTATTTACACTGAACATGTGTTTGTATTTTACATTACTAAATGAGGTTATGGTGAGGTGAGAAGGTGTGTTTATTTACACTGAACATGTGTTTGTATTTTACATTACTAAATGAGGTTATGGTGAGGTGAGAATGTGTGTTTATTTACACTGAACATGTGTTTGTATTTGACATTACTAAATGAGGTTATGGTGAGGTGAGTATTTGTATTTATTTACACTGAACATGTGTTTGTATTTTACATTACTAAATGAGGTTATGGTGAGGTGAGAAGGTGTGTTTATTTACACTGAACATGTGTTTGTATTTTACATTACTAAATGAGGTTATGGTGAGGTGAGAATGTGTGTTTATTTACACTGAACATGTGTTTATATTTGACATTACTAAATGAGGTTATGGTGAGGTGAGTATTTGTATTTATTTACACTGAACATGTGTTTGTATTTTACATTACTAAATGAGGTTATGGTGAGGTGAGAAGGTGTGTTTATTTACACTGAACATGTGTTTGTATTTTACATTACTAAATGAGGTTATGGTGAGGTGAGAAGGTGTATTTATTTACACTGAACATGTGTTTGTATTTTACATTACTAAATGAGGTTATGGTGAGGTGATAATGTGTGTTATGTACACTGAACATGTGTTTCTATTTTATATGACTAAATGAGGTTATGGTTTTTATTCATTCATTCATTCATTCATTCATTCATTTCAACTTATGTTTGTGCTTCCATCCAATTATTGTTCAAGCACGCTCTCCTGAGCAGGTTTGTGAGTGAGAAGTCAGTGTAGTGGCCTTACACCTACCCACTGAGTTGTTTCAACTCGGTCTAAGTGAGAGCCGATACCGGGCTGTGAACGCAGTACCTACCAGACTTATATATATTCACACTGGGTATGTGTTTGTATTTTGTAATAGTAAATGGTGACTTTGTAACTGTAATAAATAATGATCATTGTCATTAACAGGCTGTGCTTTCTCTCGAACTTTTCACCGTGTACGGGAGCCGCGACTGAACTCGCCAAATGACGTCATTTCCGGCGTTCTTGACGTCATGAATTGCGCGAGCAGATGTGGCCACCGCGATTGTTTGGCGTTCAACTACAACCAGAACAGTCAACAGTGTCAGCTCATTTTAGCTCCGACGTTTAACGATTCAACAACGATGACGTCATCGTGGGATTACTAAGGTGTGGATCTCTGTTGATCAATTTAATATCTGAACTTTGTTAAGACTGGAAGAAACACGAGGTCAGCTGTGTCAATTTACTTTCGCTTTCGTACATATCTGCTCGAAACACTTTGCATGATAGAACTTTGTTAATTACACCAGCCATATTCGTGTATACATTCTGCAGAACGTGTTATATTAAAGACGTCATTCTAAAAGAAATGTTATCGGAATAAATAGTAGTACCCAAACTGGTTGTCTCCCTTCATTATTATTGATTTATTAAAGGGGCTGTCCTGAGTTTGCAGCGATTGTAAGATTTCTGCGACAACAGAGCATTGTTGGCGATAATATTTCATACTAAATACATTTTCTTGTTTAGAATGTCAGTGTCTGTATATCGAAAGTACTTGCAGTCGTATACTAATGTGTATAGCACTCAGTTTTTACTATAATTCGTGATATATCTGTTTTCGTATGTACGAAATTATTGAGAGGTAAAATCCAGTGTGGGCTACAGTTAGCATTAGGACAACAATAAAAACCTTGTCAATACAGACACTGTTATTTTAAACATTGTTATTATTATTATTTAATATATATGTTACGTCATAGAAAAGGTTCTATTGTTCCCTCCTTTCAGAACCTTGACAAGGCATGGGCTACATCTAACGTCATAGAAAAGGTTCTATTGATCGGACACATTTTACAATGGTTGTAAACTCAGGACTGTTTATGGCGATACAGATACTTTATTCGGGTTAATTGATTATAGTGGCTGGAACAAAAATAATTGTACCCCCCCCCCCCCCCCCCCCCACACACACACACACAATCCCCCACCCTTCACCCATTTATCGAAGGCTAGATACGGGCCTGAGCAAATGGCATTGTACCTACCCTCTAAACTCTCCAATCATCGGTCTTTGTTATGCAGTGATGGCGACGTGCAATTCAATATACAGTATGCTAATAATAATGGTTTAACAGTACGTGTAAATCCTAGAAGAACATAGTTAGCATGTTTTTAAGAAATTAACGATAGAGAGAGAGATGGTTTTAGTTACTACGTTAATGATGTTACAGTTGGAGACAGATAATAAAATATTAAGTTCTCTATGATTAGTACCTTCAACAATATACTGAAAGGGAAAAAAAAAAACGTCGGGTCATAAATTGTGGGGAATTCCTAAATAAGTGGGCGGATTTGTATGGAAAACGAAAGAAAGAAATGTTTTATTTAACGAAGCACTCAACACATTTTATTTACGGTTATATGGCGTCAAACATATGGTTAAGGACCACACACATTTTGAGAGGAAACCCGCTGTCGCCAATACATGGGCTAATATTTCCGATTAGCAGCAAGGGATCTTTTATTTGTGCTTCCCACAGGCAGGATAGCACAAACCATGGCCTTTGTTGAACCAGTTATGGATCACTGGTCAGTGCAAGTGGTTTACACCTACCCATTGAGCCTTGCGGAGCACTCACTCGGGGTTTGGAGTCGGTATCTGGATTAACAATTCCATGCCTCGGCTGGGATCCGAACCCAGTGCATGCCAGCCTGCAGACCGATCGCCTAACCACGACGCCACCGAGGCCGGTCGATTTGTATGGAAGTTGTACAAATAACTCATCGGGTTATTGTGCATTATACCCTGAATCGGCACTCAGTGAAGTGTGATAGGGAGCGGCGTATGGCAAAACAATGAAAATCACCAAAAGCACGTGCAAAAGCATGGTTCAGACGAAGTCGGGGTTACAACTCATATCACATTGTAGTGTTACCTGTTACAGAACACAATCCGATGTGTTATTTGGTAAAACGTTAATTGCCATTATACCACGCTTTACCGACGTTGAGAGGGGTCAGGCAATTTCACAGCTCATACAAGGCCATACGCAAAGACAAGTTGCCGTGCAATTTGGTGTGAATGTTCGAACCATGCATCGTCTTGTGATACGTTTACGGGTTACAGGAAGGGTTGCAGACCATCAACGTCACGCCTAAAGGACCGAACAATAAGGTTTGCGCATTTGCGCGATCGTCACCTTACTGCTATCGAAACTGCTCGCAACACCATAGGGACCCACATTCGTCCCATCCACCCCAAAACTGTAAGGTTTCGGCTAAGAGAGGCCAATCTCGTTGCGCGTCGTCCCTACGTTGGTCTCCCTCTGACGCCATTAAGTCGACAACGTCGGATGAATTGGCTGCGTGCACATGCACAGGGAAGGTTCCGCATGATGCAGTGGAGGCGTGTACTGTTCACGGATGAATCAAGGTTCACACTTTTCAGGTCGCATGGGCGACGTCGCGTGCATCGTCGTCGTAGGGAGAGATTTGCCGACGCTTGCGTTGATGAGAGGGACAGATTTGGGGGTGGCTCAGTCATGGTTTGGGGTGGAATTACCAATAGGGAACCTGACATCCGTCCGATACAGGGATGGGATTCTGCAGCCCCACGCCGTGCCTTTTTTCCAGCAAAACAACCTGACATTGTAACAAGACAATGCGACGCCGCATGTTGCAAGAGTGTGTAGGGACTTCCATGCAGCGAACACCATCGCCTCCCTCGACTGGCCCACTTACAGCGCCGATCTGTCCCCAATCGAACACTTCGGGGATCAGTTGGACAGGAGAGTGAAGAATTGTTCCAACCCACCCATCACCCTTGCCCAGCTCAGAGATGTCTTGGTAGACGAACGGAATAACATTCCAATGAGGAGTGTGAATGCCTTGATGAATTCCATGACCAAGTGGGTCAGAGCAGTTACACAGGCACGGGGTGGTCACACACGGTACTAGTGAGACCAGTGAGACTAGTGGACTCATACACAGACTAACGCGAATTAAATGAGATGTGATGGATACTAATGAATTGTTTCCATGAGTGTTTGATTTCAATTATACGGGGTACTCTCATTTGCAATGGGATTATTTTGCCATTTTCTTTCACATTTCAATTTTAAAATGACAGTATTATCATTAGTGTCCGTCTTTCATACATATCGTGTCATACAATTTGATCTGCTGGCTTTAAAGTTGACCCGATGTTTCTTTTTCCTTTCAGTATAGATCATTCTAGATTATGAAACTGTTTAACATTTTGAATACTAAGTAACTGAATTAATTTGGAAAGAAGGAAATGTTTTATTTAACAACGCACTCAACGCATTTTATTTACTCTATTAATTTGTTTTGTTTTGTTTTTGGTTTTTTTCTTTCTTTCAATAATATATTTTAATATATATTAACGCATAGGTTATAGGGAAAGAAGAAAAGTGTTTGATTTTACAAAATATCGGTGTCTTCTGTGGGGTTTTTGTACAATATTGCTGAATGATCATGTTTGTTAATGTTCCTGGAATGGGACAGCATGCCCAAATGCACCCTAACACAAATTTAACGCACGTTGTGGCACGTTGTACGACAATTGCAGAAAATTGGCGTGAAATGGTCAGATTTTGGCGAATGCACGTGAAACTCGCACAATAAGTGATGGGTATTTAAAGCTGCAATGCTTTCCATTTCGACGTAGACGAGGTACAAGATGACAAGACCAAACCTGTCGAATCGAAACATTGCAATTGGATGCCTCCAGTTAGGTGAATCACACTCAGCAGTCGCACGCCACATGAACGTCTATCAGAGAACCATTTCTCGTCTCTGGGGCAGGTACCAGCAGTTTTAATCAGCTGAAGACCGGCGCAGACGTGGAAAGCCTCACATAACAACTGCAGCACATGATCGCTACATCCGGCTTCTGCACTTGCGTTATCGAACTGCCACAGCAACGAACACTGCTGGACACATACCTGTTTTCAGAAGGGTGTCTGCACAAACCATTCGGAACCGACGTCGAGAAGCTGGTTTATGGGCTAGGAGACCGTATGTTGGCTCCGTCCTGCTACGTCAACATCGACATTTACGGGTTCGCTGGTGTACAGCGGTGGAACTTAGGAAACTGGCGGCGAGTAAGGTTCAGCGACGAGTCACGTTTCCTTCTACAGCGATGTGATGGACGACAACGTGTTTACAGACGCCGCAGTGAACGGTTTCCCAACAACTGCGTCATCCAAGTTGACAGATTCGGTCGAGGGGGTGTCATGATGTGGGGAGCCATCTCATACACCGTCAGAAGTGAATGTGTGTTCGTACAAGACAACCTGACAGCTGCACGCTTCCTGGATGAAATTCTTCGCTGTCACATGCTTCCCATTTTGGTTCGACAGAGAGAACTCTTTCAGCAGGACAAAGAAAGAAAGAAATGTTTTATTTAACGATGCACTCAACACATTTTATTTACGGTTATATGGCGTCAGACATATGGTTAAGGACCGCACAGATTTTGAGAGGAAACCCACTGTCGCCATTACATGGGCTACTCTTCCGATTGGCAGCAAGGGATCTTTTATTTGCGCTTCCCACAGGCAGGATAGCACAAACCATGGCCTTTGTTGAACCAGTTATGGATCACTGGTCGGTGCAAGTGGTTTACACCTACCCATTGAGCCTTGCGGAGCACTCACTCAGGGTTTGGAGTCGGTATCTGGATTAAAAATCCCATGCCTCGACTGGGATCCGAACCCAGTACCTACCAGCCTGTAGACCGATGGCCTGCCACGACGCCACCGAGGCCGGTTTCAGCAGGACAATGCCCGACCGTATACGGCACACGCAACTATGGATTTCATAGATAATGAGAACATTAATGTGTTGCCATGACCATCAAGTTCGCCAGATCTCAACCCCATTGAACATCTATGGGACGAATTGGACAGATGTGTACGCCAGCGTGACCTGGAGCCTCAGACGCTTCCGCAACTGTCACATACACTGCAGGAAGAATGGGTCAGGATTCCACGTGCCCGGATTCAGAGACACATTCCGTCTATGCCAAGGAAATGTCGCGCAGTGGTTGCTGGTGCTGGTGACCACACAAGGTACTGATTTCAGCGCCCTCGTGCGATGCTGTTTGGTGACAAAAACACCTCCACTGCCGTCAAATATTAAATGGTATAACTACTGTATATAATAGAAACAAGAATGTGGTGTTTTAGGTGATCCAACCTTTTGTAAAACATGTTAATAGTTAAAGTTTGATTTTATTTAACGATACCACTAGAGCATATTGATTTATGAATAATCGGCTATTGGATGTCAAACATTTAGTAATTTTGAAATTTAGTCTTAGAGAAAAACCCGCTACTTTTGTTCCATTAGTAGCAATGGATCGTTTATATACACCATCCCACAGACAGGATAGCACATACCACGGCACATACCAGTCGTGTTGCACTGGCTGGAATGATATTTTTTTTAATAGTGTCTATATTTAGTACATTAGTACAATAATATTGTATACGGCGATGAATGTACTTTCTCATCAAACATCCAAATTTAAGAACACTAAATTTGGGTTTAGAAATTGATTGTCCCCTTCCCTCCAAAAACGTTTTGTAAGTTAAAACCAGTATAGATATTCCGACATATATGATATTTAAAAATGTTAACGATTCGATCATATCCAGCACTTGCCTCAAAAATAAGATTATCGCGTTAGAAATGCCCTATAATTAAATTAGCGCCCTGCCCCATCAAAATCCTAGCTAGAACACTGTAATATATATATATATATATATATATATATATATATATATATATATATATATATATATATATATATATATATTTACTCTGGGTTGACCCAAAACAACAATTTAGGTATCTGTTTACACTTAAGAGCTCACTGGACCTAGGCCAACATTTTAATATATTTACTATATATCTCAACTCCTAATTAATGTAGAAGCACACTTTGTTTTTGTCTATATACATTTCTAGGATCAGTGAATGAAATGATGGCATTTTTATAACCATCCTCCGGTCGGGGCAACCACCTTGAAATTCAAAATGACAGCTACATGTATATGGAAATTAAAATGGAATTTTTGGATGTACCACGGAAGCGTGAGCTTGGATATTTGCTTGGAGACGTGCTCCATGCCCCAGAGATATGTGGCAGTGTTTCCACACTGTGATTTCGTGATGGCGTCTTGAACGTCTTTACTCTCAGAATAGCTATAGCAGTTGTACAAATGACCCTGCAGCTTAATGTCATGCCACAAAATATTCACATTTTTACTGACCTCTTGGTGCTGTTCATCACCAATTCGAAGCTGGCTAAGTCCTTCAGATATATCACCAGTTTGTCCTGTTATGTTACGTCCGGTTACTGCATGAAACCCTGTAAGTTTGAGGTTCTTTCTGAACCCAGTTCATCATTAATTACTTCCATGTTGATCTGGTTGATATGTACGCATGCACCTATTCATATATTGGGACCCGTGTGTGTACCTTTCTCAGGATGGGAACCCAACAGTCTATGTCTGGCGTAAAAATGCACTTCATATCTGCCAGATATTTGTCAGTGTGGGCACTGTGGGCATGCGGGGGTTTCGTATATTTTTGTCTGTATTGTTGGAGGTGCAAGCTGCACCAGTGGCTGTGGTAGGATTGATCAGATGCAACTGTGGTGTCAGTAAGTGTTCAGGTAGATGCACCTGTAATTTAGTGTTAGCGACACAAACTTCAATGCACAGAGCAAGTTCTGCTGTCGTCAAACAGACGAGAACTGCTGTAATATGCATTCTATGCATACAATGCAGATGAAGGGAATGTTTTATTTAACGGCGCACTCAACACATTTTATTTACGGATATAAGGCGTCGGACATATGGTTAAGGAGCACACTGATATTGATAGAGGAAACCCGCTGTCGCCACTCCATGGGCTACTGTTTTCGATTAGCAGCAAGGGATCTTTTATATGCACCATCCGACAGACGAGATAGTACATACCACGGCATTTGATACACCAGTAGTGGTGCACTGGCTGGAGCGAACGATAGCCCAATGGGTCCACCGACGGGGATCGATCCCAGACCGACCGCACATGCTGAAGTAGATGTTTAATATACTATGAATTACAATTCGTATGTTCCTCTATTTCGTTAGTTTAAAATATAGAACATGAACAAAAAATTGTTTAACCACACTACAAGGGCACATTGATTTATTAATTATCGGCTACTGTATGTGAAACATAGTCTTAGAAAGGAAATCCGCTACATTTTTTCCATTATAATAAGTATCAATGGCTTATACCACGGCCTTTGATATACCAGTCGTGGTGCACTGGCTAGAACGGGAATTAGCCCAATGGGCACACAGACGGGGATCGATCCAAAACCAAACACGCTTTAACACTGGGCTTTTCAAAAACCTGCCGCCATGAGTACTGTGTATAACTCTATCAGCACCCCGGCACGAGCCGTGGACGGAAACAACGTAACTGACTGGTTTTCCGACTTCTGTGCCACATCGAAACATGACGACCTGGAACCGTGGCGGATGGTGGATCTGCGTGGGTACTTCCACATTCATCACGTCATCATCACGAACAGGGCAGACAAGTATTGTAAGCAAACTATTTTTAGACATAACCTGTTCTATATTATACATCTCTCATATGTCTCTCTCTCTCTCTCTCTCTCTCTCTCTCTCTCTCTCTCTCTCTCTCTCTCTCTCTCTCTCTCTCTCTCTCTCTCTCTCTCACACGTACGTATTAAAGCGACAGACCCTAGTTTTTAAATACTATAGCATATTGTTCACTATTAGATCCATTTTTGATAACTGAAATCAGACATTGTTATTTAGATTATTCATTTTCGACATTAGTTCAGACACTTACGTAAATTTGGATTTTGTTTTGCTCAAGTCACTAAAATGTATTTCTTGTTATTCTTAAGACTATCCGGAATTAGAAATCCATTGGTAGCATTTGTTTTTCAGTCACTTCATCGTGTCAGCCATCTTAAAATTCGGTTGACCCAAAACAACAATTTAGGTATCTGTTTACATTTAAGAGCTCTCTGGATAAATTAGTAAAAAAAAAAACACACACATTTTTATTTGACCTAGGCAGCCATCTTGAGATTCAAAATGGCCACCATTTTAATATATGCACCATATATCTCAACTCCTAATTAATGTAGAAGCACAATTTGGTTTTGTCTATATACATTTCTAGGATCAATGAATGAATTGATGCCATTTTTATAACCATCCTCCAGTCATGCCAACCACCTTGAAATTCAAAATGGCAGCTACATGTATACGGAAATTAAAATGGCATTTCTGGATGTACCACGGAATCGTGAGCTTGGATATTTGCTTGGAGAAGTGTTCCATGTCCCAGAGATATGTGGCAGTGTTTCCATACTTTGGTTTCGTGATGGCTTCTTGAACTTCTTTACTCTCAGAATAGCTTTATCAGTTGTACAAATGACCCTGCAGCTTTTTACTGACCACTTTGTACTGTTCATCACCAATTCCAAGCTGGCTAAGACCTTCAGATATATCACCAGTTTGTCCTGTTGTGTTACGTCCGGTTACTGCATGAAAGCCCTGTAAAGTTGAGGTTATTTCTGAACCCAGTTCATCATTAATTAGTTCCATGTTGATCTGGTTGTGATTTACGCCTGTACCTATTCATATATTGGGACCCATGTGTGTAACTTTCTCAGGATGGGAACCCAACAGTCTGTGTCTGGCGTAACAATTCACTTCATATCTGCAAGATATTTGTCAGTGTGGGCATGGAAACAGCATACCCAAAAATCACATGTCCAATCAAATATCTGAGCTCAATATTACATAGATATTATTCATCCAAGCACAGTTGGTTGGGATCAAGGGGCGGGGGGGGGGGGGGGGGGGGGTGTATATTTTCGTATGTGCTGTTGGAGGTGCAAGCTGTGGTAGAATTGATCAGATGCAACTGTGGTGTCAGTAAGTGTTCAGGTAGATGTACCTGTAATTTAGTGTTAGCGACACAAACTTCAATGTACAGAGCAAGTGCTGCAGTCGTCAAACAGACAATAACTGCTGTAATATGCATTCTATGCATACAATGCAGATGAAGGAAATGTTTTATTTAACGACGCACTCAACACATTTTATTTCCGGTTATATGGCGTCGGACATATGGTTAGGAGCACACTGATATTGATAGAGGAAACCCTCTGTCACCACTCCATGGGCTACTGTTTTCGATTAGCAGCAAAGGGTCTTTTATATGCACCATCCGACAGACGGGATAGTACATACCACGGCCTTTGATACACCAATCGTGGTGCACTGGCTGGAGCGAGCGATAGCCCAATGGCTCCACCAATGGGGATCGATCCCAGACCGACCGCGCATGATGAAGTAGATATTTAATATGCTATTATGAATTACAATTGGTATGTTCCTCAGTTTCGTTAGTTTAAAATATAGAACATGAAAAAAATGTTTAACGACACTACTAGAGTACATTGATTTATTAATTATCGGCTACTGTATGTGAAACATAGTCTTAGAAAGGAAATCCACTACATTTGTTGCATTATAATAAGTATCAAGGCATTTGTATATGCACCGTCTCACAGACATAATAGCTAATACCACGGCCTTTGATATACCAGTCGTGGTACATTGGCTAGAACGGGAATTAGCCCAATGGGCACACAGACGGGGATCGATCCCAAACCAATCACGCATCATGTGGACGCTTTAACACTGGGCTACATCCCGTCCCAAAACAACATGAAAGTCATTATTATTTCAACAATTTAATTATTTGACCTAAAATGTACCAAGCATTTACCAAATGATTAAATAGGTGGCCATTTTAAATTTCCATATGGCTTCCATTTTAAAGTCTAAGATGTTGGCTATGAATGGATGACTATAAATCTGAACAATTATATTCACTGACTTCAGATTTTACACAACGGTGCTTCTGTTAACCGTGAGTTGAGATGTATCAAAACATATATTAAATGGTGACCATTTTGAATTTCAAGATAGCTGACATGATTGAATGAACAGGAAACTTAAACCAATCAATTCACGGACTACAGTACCACAGTATGATATATGAACAATATATTAAAATGACTGCCAGTTTGAATTTCAAGATGGTTTGCATGATTGAAGAACTATATAAACGAAACCAACCAATTCCTGGACTACAGCAATGCACAGGGGCACAATATTAGTATATCTTGATTTTCTTGTTTTATAAAATAATAATCTGA
>NW_024534787.1:0-35768 GCF_016097555.1 Gigantopelta aegis
ATGGGTTTAATCTTTTTATGTCTCAGTCATTTGTCTTTAAACATAACACAACATTAAACAAAGCAAAAAGGAGGGCAATTCCTCTTCTTTTATTGCCAAGGGGTGTTGGGAATCGGGTTGTATAAAAATTCAATCTCAATTTTGTTAGGACATAAGCAGTATTGGAAACTCTCTATCAACACAATGCAGAAAATAATTTATACAGTATATTGAATTACAAGCTGTCCAATATAAAATCAAATAATAAAATCAAGGTTTGCATTAATGACACATGCTCTTTTGGAATGCTCCAATTAATGTCGAATAGACTTTTTTTGGGATGACCAGTGAGCATTATCCTAAAACAATTCTATTTGTTTTACCCAGCTTCATTTGTGCATCTCTAATTAATGTTAAAGGACTGAGAAATTTGCCCCGCCCCTATTTGATAGTGTATATTTTTGTCTTTTCTTTGTTAGGCAATAAAACAACAATTTCTTTTTTTTGGATGTTTTGTTATTTCACAAATAAAATCAAACCCTTCTATTAACTTTTTTGTTTGTATGTAAATTTCCCAATCCACCCGTGATCGGACTTACCTTCGATTTGGTGAATATAACTATTTACTATTTCTCTAAACAAATTAACGGATTGCTGATTTATTAGAGAACTTTTAAGTCCTTTCCATGTCATCCTTTGTTCCCAAACTAAAATTTTAAATTATATTAAAATTTTTAAGTCCTTCTTCACTTACCATCTACATTTAATTGTACTTTGACCTACTGTCAACGGAACAAACACTCGATTATGGGAAAAGATAATTTTTAATACTTGTAATAATTTTATATATGGATTTATCTAAGGAATCAATTGTTTCTCTCTACTCAGAACAATTTAGCATTCCTCTATCTTCAATTTAAAAAACCTCTGTGAATATGGAGTAGCTTAAACTGACTTCAAATTTTTTTAAGCAGTTGCGGAATAAAGTTGGAGGAAGACACTCCCAAATTTCTGTTCACTTCTTCCAAGAGGGTTTCAAGCTTGTCCTCACTCACATGGGATTCCAAACTGACATTATAACAGATCTTTCCCATCTAGAATTATCTCTACTTGTTGCAAGTAAACTGTTGTTGAATTACAACAAGATTCCCTTAAATTTTGAGCTATATATCAACGGTACTTACTAGTGACAATAACATAATGGAATTGTATTAAGGAATCGAATAAGGATAAAAAATGTAATGTTAGATACTGCTGTTGTAATCACTTTTTCTAAAAACGGATATTTTCTTTGGGTATATATAGTAAATAGCATCCATTTCCAGTCTTACTATTCATTCCAGTACCCAACTGTTTTTAACTCTAGTTTAGTGATGGTACAACAACTACAAATACTTAAGTTATTAGTGTCATTTATATTTGACTCAAGACTCAGTCTATATATATATAATTATTCCAACTTATACTTGTAAAAATAAATCCATTATTGTAATAATTGTATGCAAACTAACACATCTCACATAGTGTTTGATTGTATTACTTAACATACAATGCGTTTTTTTTTTTTGTTGCTATTAAGAATTAGTACTTATCATCCAACAACTGTTTTCCTGTTGATGTGATTAATACAACTTATTTTGTTTAGTATTCTTTTCAGAGTATACAAGTTTGCTCAAAACAGTCTCATAATGTACAAATCTACAGTAAACCAATTATTTTTAAAGTGAGTAAATATATGACATTATGATTTGTATATACTTTTAGGCTCTTAATAACGCTTGTATCTCTTGAATTCCTATATCCGATATCAGAGTCCTTCTCATAAGACACTATGATGAATATTGTCCATTAAGATAGATGCTCGATGGTCACAAATTGTGGAAGGAGTTTCAAGCTTATCACAACTGTCCAACTTATCTTTACTACTGTGCTAGTAGTACCAGCTATGTACTGGGGGCCGAGAAATAACTTTAATATCATTTTAATTATTTACCATTTTGCAACACAAGAAAGCAATGACGTATCTGAAAGAGGAAATTTGTACAGTGAAATAGTCAAATAATTTTTTGGGAATAAATATATGGGTTGTGGCCTATTCTACTGGTAGAATGCTGGTGTGCAATTGGACTAAAATTCGAGAAAGATCGAAGAAAGGTGATAGCAAGTTATTTAAGCTGTTACGAAAATGAAGACACAACTAATCAGCTACCTTTGATCCATCTTTTAATACGATATATTCGTGCAGTCGTATTATCTTCACCGAAAGGCGTTCCATATCCAAATTTCCGTCCTCAACTTCAAGAAGCTTACCGGCTACTTTTTCCCACATCACACATGGCTAAGCCAATCCATTGTCTTTGTTAAGAGCACTATAAAAAGAGGATGTGGTAAGCTTACAGCCAGATAAAAAAGAAAAAAAGGATATTGAGGGTTTTTATGTTGTTTGTGATGAAGCCACTTTATGCCTTCTTGGTTACAAAAAGCAGCTTACAAAACAGAAAACAATCTGGTAATGATCTGATTTAGACAGCCAGTAGTGAAACAGAAAGCTCAATCAAAAGGCTGAACATAGAGAGTTGATGTATTGATAGTCAAGGTCAAGTGAGTGTGTTTGTCCTTTGGAACAAGAAAAAAGGATCTGTAACTAATGATGAACCACAAGATAAATATACTAGTTTTTGGCATGAAATTTAACAATAGCTTCCATTACAGTTGAAGAGCTTAAAAGAATGATGTCCAGAGCTGACAAACCAGTTAGAAGTACATTTACAAGACCACCATTACGGGTAAGTTTTATTTGAAGCTTTAAAGGATTTTGTGTTGATTTAGTTTTGTTTCGTTTTCAATTACTTGAGAAGCGCAAAAGGCTTATTGATATGTACAATCATAAGTTGTGAAATGGAATATAGGACATTTGTAAAGCCTCTGACCCTCTTGTCAGGGACAAACCACCAAACACAAAACATTTTAGATAAAATTGGAGCATCTTCATGTAAAGAGAAGAAGAGGAACTAGATATATGTCTTGCCTAGTCACCTGATAATCAGTGACTACAGAAGAAAAGAAAATGGTCCTAATTCAAGTGATAATGTGTTTGGGATGATCAATTATTACCACGACTCTTTTCTTGCTTGACAAGGCCCTTTCTTTTATGGACAATGACCCATATTTGGTCACGATTATTGACTGAATGCAGCGAAGACTTGTCATTGGATGATAGAACTATGTCAAAGCAATAACAGTATTAAAATCACTTGGTTATGTAAGTATATGTCACTTTGGGATTCACTCCAATCACCTTGGTGTAAGCACAATGAATTTTATTAATTTTTTATGATTTTTGTATTGTTGTTTTTTAGGTTCAATGTTATAAAGCTATTGAAAGCTATCTTAAAAACTTTAACATTACCTCCTTTGAGACAGACACCTCAAGTTGGAAAAGTTTATGGTCTACAAGGAATGCTACCTGCCAGGTGTTACGTTTTGTCTGAGAAAGACAATGGACTTACAAAGTTCTTCTATTGTGAATAGTGGAGAGATTTGTGAACGTGTCTAGTGATCAGTTTAGAGTTCTTCCTAGTTTTTGCTGCAGTACCCAATGTTGGCATTTACCTTGTCTTGTACATGGTCGTAACCTTTTCATTATTTACTGATATTATTATAATTGTAATAGGGCTTGAATTACATCACGAAAGGCAAAGTTATTGTGATCTCGGTGAGGGTTCTGCTAAGATTTGCTAGAGTACTAAAGACAAGTACTTGATGCAAATGTACAGCCATATGGTGACAAGGCTGGTGTATTGTAATTAGTGCACTAATTAAAGGATCTCTTTTTTAGAATCCTTTCCTCTTTTGCTACAAGTTTGCTAACCAAGACATCATCAAGAGTTGAGTCACTCATCATTGACACACCTACTTATAATTACAAAAATAGTGATCAAAAAGATGATAGCATTCTTTCGCAACATCACTTCAATTTGCCCAATGCTAGATGATGAGCTTAGACACAAACAACTCCAAGTCAAGTGACTCTATCATATCGCATTGTAAATACCTAATCATCATGGCCTCACATCTGTACATGTCAGTGAGGTAAGTAATCTTTAGTTATAGTAATTGTTATGAAAAAATATTAGGTTTGTATCTCTCCTTGTTCGTATTTGGGTCCAAGTTACTCAGAGGCCATCTGAGGATCTATCTTTGCATTAGTCATCAGTTACAAATTGAGTGTGCACCACCTTCCACCAAGACTCAGGTATACTGACTGAGTACATTAATAATAACTATCTTTACTTTTATGTACAGTGAAATCTTAACTAATATAGATGAAAATGACTGTGATAAGTATTTTAACACTATTCTGTAACTATATCTATAGGTATGTCAAGGTGATTTATATGCATTACTAAATAAGAAATGGCTTTAAGAGATACGTGTTCAATCCATTCTCTCAGAAACACAGGTTCTATATACATTATGTGATCACTAGACAGATATACAAATTCCACAGTTGTTGTTTTATGTTTTTGATAAAGGATGTACGTATGACAATACCCATTCATTCTTTGTATACTTTGCCATCTTCTTTATCACTATCATTTGTACCTGCGTTGGCTTTGCCTTGTTTCAATGTATGTGTCATATCGACACGTGAAGATGACCATATGGTGTCACTGGATAACCAACTCCTCTGGAAATTAATTCGTGGTAAAACAGTAAGCAACCTCATCATTAGTTGTATGTATTAGATCTAATTAATTGTAGGTTTATGTCAAATTTATGGCTAGTCCATCACAACAAGTAATGATGCTTTACATCATATACCTACTGATGTATATCTAGATGAAGATGCTTGGACAATCTAGCAGAGTTACTTTATTCAAAAAGGTCATCATGTAGACTTTGACCCTTTTGTTCAAAGGATTTGAAAAATAGTTAAATTGTTTAAAATCATATTAATTTTTGTAAAATTTACCGGTTTACGGACGTATCCAAAGATGAACGAAAATCAGCATGGCTTTTAACGAGCAATTCTTTCAGAGAGGCTGCCCAATATCTTTGAATTACTGCTCAGGAGAGTATTCAGACGCTCTCCGACCTGCAATACAATATGTAACTAAGGTATGACAATGTAAGCACTTGCTACTTTCTCATAGTATTGGCATTATAGGTTATCATTGAAGCTATTTCCAGGGGATAGTACATCCATTGGTAGGCTTTGTTGATGAAGTTGGTTAGTAATAGAAGGTACTATACAAGTATTATTTCTTTGGAGACATAGTGAGTTATATTCATAATGAGGTCATTATTATATCATAAGCGCAACAGATGGCTTCAATTAGTGAGAATTTTACGATCTCGTCCGTTTTTTCTGTTAAAGACAGTGTCAAAAATCTTGAAGCATTAGACAAACTCAAGTCACTTGCTATTTTTGTGAGATGCTGCATATTTTATAGTCTGTTAATTTCTCATCCTCTTTAGCTTTTAATTCCTTATATATTAACAAAGGTAGAGACCCTACAATTATCTCTACTTGATGAGATGACAATACACCAATTAGATATACACACCCACATCATAACACGAAGCAATTCTTTCTTCAAATTTAGCCTCTTCAAATGTATCCTTATATGCTGACTGGTGGCGAGTAAGTAGTGGTGTTGTAATAGTAATAATCAATTGGTTTATGCTTAATTACAGGGGCTGAAGTTCATGTTCCAATTACATTATTTATTTCAAAGTCTCTATATTATTCACCATTATTTTTGGCTGTGGTAAGACTCACAAAATTAAATATAGTAACTTATATTGCTGTGTTTATAGGCATTCATTTAGTAAGGAGATTGAGGGTTTGCAATATACTTTTGCTATAATTTTTTATAATACTCTCATCCTTCTCATAGCCTGTCATTACCAACCTCTTCTAAAGACCAAGATAGTAAGTAGTCAAACTAACTTTATTGGTAACTTGAAAGTTATGAATGCTTGAAATTAATTGTAAACATTTACTTACATTTAGTAAAGGGACAATCCCTTAGATCAACAACATATTGTTTGTTTGTAGAGATAAGTTGTTCATTTCCAGTCTTGTATTGTAGTTCAATTCTAAAAGGAATTCTACAATTCTTGTTCCTTTGGCCTTGTTTTTTACTCAAATTCATGAATGGTGGTAATTCAGGTGAGAGACAGTAAACTATACGTAGAATTACATCACTTCCTATTCCTCCCCTCCGCCATCTAGAAAGGTAAGACCCTGAAGCTAATCTTAATCTTTAAGGACCATATATTCAATCACCATTAACTTCCCTCCATTTAGTGTATTGGTATAGAACTACCTCGTGATCCTTCCTTTTGTCCACTTTCAAAACCACCGAAGAAACCAACAGCTCTCTCTTGTTCTGGTAAGTCGTAGTTATTTTATTTTAATATGTGTGTTATTAGCATTATTGTAGGTTTGTCTTCTGTTTACGTGTGTATGTTCAATCATATCAAAAGAGTCATCAACATGTGGCCTGTGACATTATTACCAGCAACTCTGTACACCTTATAAATCTCTATGTTTATTGATACTTTGTTATAATATACAAACAATATATTTAATTACAAAACAATGAATGACTTTGTTTATAATATACATCAACAAATTGGTAATTACAAACAATGAAAGAAGACACAGTTATTCTACAGAACCAATATACTATATTGTATTTTTTAAAACGATGAAAAAATGTTGCATAAGTTAACACTATTTGGACAAATTAATGAACTGATTATTTCTGTATATAAATTAGGTTTTGATCAATTTTTTTTTAGGGGATCAACTCCTCTCGCTCATTGTCTTATCTTTCCAATAATTCTCCAGCGATCTCCATCATTCTTTCCTTGCCATGAAAGTTCATATCTCCATATATTGGTTCATATCATCCTCTAAAGATCCTTAAACCAATCAGAGATATTTCACTTCACAGAGAACATGAACACACATTCAACAAAACCATTCCATCATTGACATAGAAACAGTGAAACATTGACAGTCTAGAGAAGTGGTTATACAACAAAGTGACCCATTCCTTTCTACTGATTCACTATGTATGTACTACACTCATTTTTTTACTGTTGTACATACAAATGGCTACATACCTTGTAGGTACTTCTTGAGGTGAATCGTCATCATTATCTAATAGTTTCTCATAATGGAACCAGACTTTTGAAGAAGTGTCCCTCTTTGGCTCTTTCTAAAGTGGATGTTTTTGCAGGTTTAAACAGGTTTTTCTGGTATATTGGTCATGTAGCATATTTGCATAGATGTGATTCATCAAAATAACATATGATTCATTGGAGAAATGTAGTGGAGACTACTAGATGTTTTTTTTCTGACACATCAAATGTACTATCCCTCTGTATTAATAGGGGGGGGGGGGTAACATTTGTCTTCCCACACGAGAATAACGGTCTTCTTCTAACGAGTCAAGTACGTCATGTTAGACATAATAGTGCTACTCTTTTCACTTATTTCATTAGTTGGACTGGTATTCTCTTACCCTATATTACACATGCTGATTAAATTAACTTTTCATATACCCTGACCTTTTAAAACACGATGGGAAATAACTACACAACTACAATGGCTACCAAGAGAATCACAACATAACATTAAAACTCCACCTACAACTCCACCCACAACTCCACTCACACATTATTTGATGATACTAAGAAAGACAGGTCATCTCCTTTAAAATCCTATGTTAACTAAAATTACCTGTTGTACTGTAGGGCTAGCAGCTCGAACTGTTTTACATTAAATCCACTTTGACGCAACTAAATCAATGCACCAGAAGTCTCTAGGACTTTGCAAAACTTCTTGAGCTGACATAACTCTCCTGAAGCTGAACCTTATTAGAAATGCTAGTTTGCCCACTACAATATAAATAAAAATGATGATTGTATTACTATAGATCATTTATCTTACGTATAGTGTGGCACATTATCTGTTAAACGTAGAGTAAGCGTCCTGGAACTGACAATACTCTAATGAGCTGAAGTTTGATCATTTGTTCACACATTGATTGCAGCTGGTCAGTAGATGGTGTTTGAGCATCACAGTACCCACCCATACTAATGAATACCCAGGCACTCCTGGAAAATTACAAATTTTCCACTGCACACTGTTACATAACCATTCCTCTTTCTTCGAGAAGACTCTGGTTGGAAAAGAAAGCTTAAATGATATATTTTTAAATTTCTAGTATTTAACTGGATCATCTTCAACAGAGTATTTGACAGTGTTATCCAACATTATAACATTTTTTAACTTGTGGTTCTCCATAACCATAAAACTGTTATTAACCACAATACACACGTCTTACTCCTTCAACATCTAACATTCTGTTTCCATTTGGACCAAAAAACACTATCATCATTGTAATCACACAAATCTCCATAGTACCAGGTGACATGACAAATAAAACCTCCAGCTATATTCTCACAGGTTCCTCCATTTATACAAGCCACTACAATAATATGAAATGAACAAGGTTGAGGAAGTACCTATTAACTTACAATCATTGCACTCATTAATAGCTTGTCACAAGTTTATTCGCCATATAACCAGGTGTACAAGTACATTGATATTTCCGTGACTTGTTACATTACATTTACCTTTACACAAGGATTAGGATGACAAGCATCAGAAATCACAGACTAGAGTACCTCCTACATTGTGTCAGTGTTTGCTGGTTTGTAATACTTGAGAGCATTTTCTAGAATGGCAGTCTAAATTAATCATATGAGTGGTGTATCTTACCTGGAAATTATTGGAACGAAACTGTACAATTCAGAAATTGGTCAGGATCGGACACATTTTTAAATTTCCATGAGAACTACATTTCTAGTTCTAAAAGAAAAACAAGTAATGACTTTAAAAAACATATAATACCATACCAAACACAATCAAATTTGCAGTCGGCACTTGTCACTACCAGCAACATTACTGATCTTGGCAAGTATACACTAACTCCTTGATCTCCTAAAACAACCCTTTAATATCCGAAAGTTTTGTCCAATGGAAGAATACGACTGTCTTTCCAAAGTTTGATCTCACGTAACCATGTATTGATGGTGCTGGTATTCCTATGCTATACAATCAAATCTTATCAATGAACTACCATCCTTACTGTTATAATTGAAGGAGGATCAGTTATCTCATGCAGGAACTACACAGATCAAGATATAGTTTATGATCACCAGTATCCTAAAACATACCTATATCTTTACAGTTCTAGCTTGATCAGTTTTGTATACTTCTTTGATATTGAGTTTTTAGTAGTAGCTTTGCATTCATATTGAACCAATCTTCAAAGTCAGCATCTTTTCTTTCAAAGACAACATTATTGTCTCCCTGTCTTAAGTTTCGTGTGTACCATTAGCACTACCCTTGTGTAAAGCTGTACAGACATCGACATTATTCGTAGTACATCACATGCTATGGACAAATTCCTTCCAATAATTATCTGATAAAGATGTAGGGGAGATTGTAATCCGCTGAAAGTAGTTGGCCAACATTGGGGGGTGAACATCATCAGTGTAATGTGTAATCTTGTGTATTCAAGAGCTTTCAAATGTGATGACTACATTAGTTATATTTGATAACGGGGTGTATCCATCATCATCTAACGTTAACAGTTCAAGTTGTGTTTTCTGTTTCAATATCTGTATTGGTAATGCTGTAATGTGAGTACTGAATTGTTCCACGATCTGCATCATTGGCTTGTACTGTGACATGGCACTGCGATATTGAGCTATCTCTGTATCTGAGAGAAATACGGGCATATGGATCACCCACAATTGTGGTAGATTATCCATTGAAATCTACTACGGTGATTGTGACCTAAAAATATCAAAAGATAATAATTTTTAATTGTATTGAATAAAGTTACCTCCATGTCAGTTTGTTAATGTACCATCACTTAGCTCTAATCTTTAGTGTATAACTTGGTGTTCTCTCTCGGTTCCAGCTCCCTCTATTTCTAATTGTAACCATTACTGTCAATAGAGAAGACTTTTCTTCATCCTTCTATAATGGAATAGGTAATTTCATTTTGTGAACCGTTTTATAATTTCTTAAAAGGCAACAGCTGGACAACCGTGGACTACACTGTCTGGTGTCAATATCTTCATGGACAGATTGCATTCCATGGCCCTAAAAACTCTGGTCCTCTTTCATCCATCGGACATTGATTACATTAAATGTTACAACCTGTGAGCTCCAGAATAGGGTGCACCTCCATCAGTAGCTATAACAGTAATATTGTGTTGAGTTTTGTTTTCAAAGTCTAGTGTCCATTGCTAGTCTAATCAATCCATTATTTTCAGTGATATTAAAGAAGCAGGCAGATGAAATTGTTGAAGGACAGTTTCATGACCCACCGGATACTATATGTTACTTCAGCATTAATGCATACCAATATCATCATCTACTGCTGTTACTTGGAATAATATTGTGTCAACTTCTGTTGTTTCAGCACATTCCTGACATAATAGCATCAAGAAAACGTGGTGCATTGTCATTTTCTATCAGTCAAACTTGAACTGTAGGCAGTAGCTGTAGCTGTGGTCTCAGTGTCCCTCATAGGTCATTAGCAAAAATTTTCAAATCGATATATATCATGTTTTCGCGATCAAGGGCGTGATGCTGAGACTTGTCCCGTGACTGCATTTATAGTAAAGTCAACTGTTGTTGAACTGTTCTCTAGGGAGTATCGTTATCATTCCATTACTACCTATGTCATCATCAGTAGCTGAGACAGTAAAGAGTAAAGTCACTCCAGCAGTATTCCTCAGCTATAGTTCTGTTATAAGAGACTGGATCAAGACGGGGGCATTATCATTGATGTCTATAAGTGTATTGTAATGTTTTTGACATGTTTGACGAGGACCATGATGCTGAGCATTATCTGTAGCCACAACAACAAGCACTTCCTCACAATTAAGGAGGCACAAAATGACCTTCTTTCTTCTAATAATAATGCACGATCAAGTTTTCGAGCAGTTTGTTATTACCCCAGTTGTAGAATTGATATGAAAATAAGTAGAAACACCACCAGGTTGAAAAAATAAGTGATGACATCACTGCCATCACCATCAGTGGCGACCATGGTACCAGCCTGTTCCTGCGGCTTCTTCCTACTTTCAACACACGAAATCAAATGACCCTGAAACTCTGGAGAGGAATTCATTGACATCAATTACATTGACAGTTAATGTTGCATTAGATGTATGCTTGCCATCATTAGCATACAATAGTTAGTATATGTTGCCTTGGTCTGCAAAATCTAAGGAGGCCACGTAAGCTAATGACGCCAGTTGTCCTATAATGGCAAAAGGACACTTGTTTCATTACCCGAGGCAAAATGAAAGATAATAGTCATTTCATCCAATCTGTTGCTGTAAATTGAGCTACTTCCAAACCAACTGGTCACTTTCCATACGTCAAATTTCAACATTACAGAGATATTAGGAGGGTGTCATTCACACTTGGTGACATTGATGTAGACCATAGCTGTACCTGAAATAACTGGAGTGCCTTGATCTTTAGCTACAACAGTCCAAAGTGAAACTGTTTTCTTTTCTCAAGATCAAGAGAAGAGATGAGCGAAAGTGTGACCTGTTAGAGTATTAATCAAGACAGTGAGTTCCAAATATTACCATTTGTGTATAGAATATAGGATCATTGCATTAGGGATAGCAGATCATCTCTATCAAAGGCAGTAAGTGTAACTAGTGGAACCGAGTTGTTGATCTTCTGGGTAGCGTGGAACGAATTATATCTTGCCTAAATATTCTGGAGCATATGTCATTTATATCGGGACAGTAATTTTCACTTCAGCTCTGTTCTGACCGTCAGGTGACTTGATCTTCTGCTTTCAACAATGAGTGTAAAACATAGTGACAGTCTCTCTGTAATATCAGTATTAACAGTAATTAAGCCAGTGTTTTCATCAATAGCAAATGAATTGAAGGATTACTACCACTAACAATACTTTTACTCGATAGCACATTGGAACCAGAATCTAATCTGTAGCATTGATTGAATAAACTATAGTACCATTTGGTGAGTGTTCTCTGACATTAGCTGTATAGGTGTTTGGAGAAATTGTGGTGTATTATCATTGACATCCAATATTTCTACTATAACAGAGATATTGGTTGAACAACCCATCGAAAATTACTAGCTACGATATCAAAATTATAAAGTGTTATACCTTCATCAGCATCCTAATGGTCCAGACACAGTTAGTAGCCCATTATTATGGATTAATGAAAAAGGGAGATCTTTCCAGTTGAGAAGAAATATTGTAAAAAGTTACCACACCGGGCATTTATACAATGTCATCGTCTATCTGCTGTGTATTGCTGAAGAGGACTGTTTTGCTAAGTGTGTCTTCTCTTATAGCAAATATCTGGTTGGTGGATTGTACTACAAATGCTTGGTGCATGGTCATTGACATCCAACACTAATATAACTGACATTAGTTTGAATAGGAATACTGGGAGATCCAGAATCTTGTACAATTACTCTAACATTGTATCTGTTCTGTGTTTCACGATCTAATGATTCAAATTAACAATATATCCGACCAGTGAATGTTGTCAATAATAAAATGGGGCTAGAGAGTTGGTAATAGTGTATATACTAACACTACATTAGGGACTGAGGAGAGGATCAGGATCATCTACTTCTATTTGACGCAACCAAACTTCCAACAGTTAAGTCCTCAAAACACAGAGAACATCACAAGTAGTTAATGAGAGTGCACACAGGGTAATAAATACAGGAGGTATCATTGATATCAAGAAATATTACTGGTTTGTTTGTTTGCAGTAGCTGTAGGCACCTCCAGGAGAAGACGTAGCCTGGACTATCAACTGGTATTGTGGAGCGATTGTCAAAAATTTAATACAGATGGATTGTTAGTACTGTTAGGATCTCCTGTGTCCTGATCAATAAGAAATGCATTGTCGCAAGGCATTCCCTGCAACGAGATTACGGAAAGAACATTCTATAGAGACAAAATAGGAAACCATTCACTAGACTACAAGAAATTCTGCTCCTCCTCCAGAATGCTCTACACTTGAGTGACATTGGTTCCTCTCAGGATTAGTCTCAGAATGGAAACAGGAAGGACAATGGGTCAAATGGAGCTGTTACGTACAACTAACTGTATAGTAACTTTTCCTCTATGACAAGAGGCATTGACATTTTCAGCAACAACCAAGAGTTTAATGTAGTAACTTGTTGAGCAATACTCAATGTTTTACGAACATATAAAATCCCGAGTAATATTATCAATTTCAAATTCCTCTCCACTGGCATTTCCCTGTCTTTTAATACGATAATATAAACTAAAAAGGAAGATATCATAACTTGTCTTATAATGACATGAACAATACAAACATACTATTCATCATTGTATGTTATGGACTATAGCCTGATATAAATACATTCTTTATAAGGCAATTGAAGATTGGAATTGATAAGGCATAACTTGGTCATCCAACCCTATAAGGGAGAAAAACATGCAGAACTAGTAAGAGGTTGGTGTGTGTGTAGTGTGTCATGTTTACACTAAACATAGCTTATGTGGGCATGAGATTGTTATATACACATAGACACACTCCCAATATTATAATAGTCTCTCCCTTAAAGTTCTTCACAAACAGAACTACGCATGGACTCTAAGCACAACACCATGAGATACATAAGCTTTTCTGTGTCACTATTCAGTCTGTGAATCTAAGGTCAAAGATTAGCTTGATTAACGCACACTTCAGGCGCATATGCTGGTGAATTCTTCCTTTCTAAACAGGCATGTCCCAAATGATTGACCAGTAAATGAGTTCTTATAACTTAGATACCTTTACATGATATGTACACAAACTAAAGATATAAAGAGATGTTAATAATATAAAAGGTTCGGAATCGACACTTGATATATGCATACTGCATAATGTATCACGAGTGTAGGAATGGTCCTTGCAAGCAATCTACTTACTTGTTAGTATGAGGTAATGTGTAAATTAATACTTTAGCTTTCTTTATTTTCTTGCCTTAAATTTTAGTAGCAACACTCTTCTGTACAAGATTTTGAGTCTTCATTTCTTACAACTATGTTTTTATCATCATAAAGGTCTTCCTGATTGGTTTTGAACTAGAGGCTATATAGATGATCATTGACCATAGGAGATCATCTGTTCAATTATAACCCAACACTAGAGAAAGCATTACATTCAGTTTGAAAGAAGCGGAAACTATCACCAGGTACTCGATCTGTGTTGGTGTGTCTGTCCTAGGCTCAACTATAGCTGGAGGCTAATTAAATAAAAAAAATTAGATAATGAATCAACGACAAACCATAGACAGTGATTGCCAATTATCTTTGTAGTATTAATTAACACTGGTCATCGTTGGTACCAAACTGGAGTAAGGAGTTATATCAAACACATTCCTCACTCTATATTTATTTCATTATTATCTCAAAATGTTGAACTGTTTTATTGTTGTCTAAAGTACTTAATTAGTTAGGCCGGTAAGGAGAACATATTTACTGGCTAATAATCTTAACATGTAATACACCAATTAATGTTCATAGAACAACAGGGCAATTAAAATATTAGCATTGGGCGCTATATTCAATAGTTCCATATATTGCCAAAAACTGCAGTACGGGATAGATTTGGCTACACTATTAATGAAAGGACACTTGGCCTGAGACTCTGTTGATGCAACAGTAAAACAGCGATTAAGAATGGTACCAAAGACTACCTAATGGCCTAACAGCATACATCTTCAGTACTTCAAATATGAAAGGTATTAAAGTAAACTTGCCAAAACTATTTTAAAAAACAAGTCACTATCACAATATGTAAGTTTGGAAAGTAGACTTGCCAAATACTTATTTAAAAACAAACTCACTATCACAGGTTGTAAAACTGAGGAAGGTCAACAAATCCTTGTGCATCATTTTGAAGGATTCCAACAGATATACATGAAGGTGTCAGGATCAGATGCAAATAAACTAAGTTCTGGTAGGTAGATATTACAATATCAACACATATACAGTACATATACATGCGTGATATACACCGTAAAGAAGAGAAGAGAGAGAAGAAGAAGATGAACAGAAAAAAAAAAAAAAAAAGATAAAGTAGAAAAACTTCATCAATGAAAAAAAAAGCAATCGATTTAGAGCGACATCTGTCACGAGGACAGTCACACGGGGGATACCCTTCTGTGAGAGGTCGAGCACCTCGTCTTATTGTTGAGGGTTTTAGAATGACACCAGCTTGAAATAGGCCTAAAGTGCAGATAGCAGTCCAACCACCCAGGATAATAATTTTGCTGGGCAATTTTGTCTTGTATAGTTTCTTTTAGAGCTATAATCATCAAAAGATCAAACCTAAACATAACATGTGTAGAATAAGTTATTATCCAACTTGAGTAGCCTTTGGGAGCAATTTAACAGAAATCAATGACGCTACTCAAAAATGGAGAGTATTTCTTTTTTAGCCGCCAATACTACCAGATTGGTCCAAAACCAAACACATGTCAAGTGAAGTATCACCATACTATAGAATTTAAGTAATTAAACAATTCTAAATAATGTCCTTACATCTGGTATAAACACACAAAGTTCTGGCCATACCTTCTACGTCCAAGTAACCCAAATCAATTTGCATATGAAATAGCAAATTTTAATCTATCGGATGCCTTACTGTTAGATACATGAATTCTAACACATCTCTCCTAGAATATAGACCCCTATAACTCAAGTGAAAAACGATGCTATTATCTTACCTTCATAATGTAATGACGTAGTTTCACTGAATAATCAGGATAATGTGGCCATGCTGCTGAGAATATAGAGTTAAACAGATTATAGCTTCATAATAATGTCATCCTGCAAGGGTTGTCAGTTTTGAATGCATTCGTGAGGACATTATCACGGCTATTTCTTCATCATAGAAATACATCTTCATTGTTGCCATAGTAGGTCACCAATTTCTCCGAAAAATTTCCTGCATTCCCCTTGCAATGCGTAACTTGATTGGTCTGCATTCTCTGTCTTCATCTCTGTCGGGATAACGATCTCCTCTCCTAAATCTATATGGCACCGGTCCTTCCCGTACTGGTATAATAGCTCATCATCTGAACGCCTCAGCAACTGGTACACAGTACTGAAATAGTAGAGGACTCTACATAATGGTAACACTGCGTTCTCTTGGACAACATCAAGAGCTCTGCAAGGTGAGTAGAAATAACGACAAAGTTTCGACTAATCTCTTTTCGATGCGATTCACTCCTTTTATCGTAGCTAGCCGTGAGGAACGCACTGCATTTCTGAGGGTATATACGCATGTCAAGTGTTACAAGAGAATACACGTGTCATTGCTTGTCTCCATGCCTACGATGATCACGTGGATACGCCATCAAGATGGGCTACTTCTAGTTGGTAATAGTTGATGGTAGGAAAGAAAAATCCCATTCAAGAGAGATTTGAGAGTGCTTGCAGTAGGTGTAAATACGATCTTTAACCGAAAGATGTAGGAGATTGTGTCACGTGAATTCTTGGTTTCTTCACTTACATGATTATGGAATAAGATTCACTTATTAGGATCTTATCAGACCTCAAACATGGTCACATTAAAGGTATAACCGACTGAGCTAATTTATGAGATTATGGATGACTACTTTAATTGTTACTTTGACTTTGCAATGGTACATCGTACATAAGAACTTTGCAAGTGGGAATGTCAAAATAATATAATATTTAGCACTTAGTACAGCAAATTAGGTTATGATTATTTTGCTGTGTAGGGAAACTCTTTTATATTACTGATGTATGAGATAAAACTTTTCCATTAGCTATGCAGGTTGTTGACTACTACACATTGTATTGAAATTAATTGTTTGAAAAGATCTTATAATAATCAGCTCTCTTTTATATGTTTTATATAAACAAGCTAAAAAGGGTCCGAACACTACTCCCAAAACCAGGTTTCTGGGACCCAACCATCTCGAGCAAATGGTAATGATATATAATAACATAATTAAATTAGTTGTACCTCAATTTTAAATCTTAATTCATTTGATTTTATCTTGCAAACTCGAGACAACTTTTCACAGATCCAAGCATTGTTGTTAATTGTACTATGTTTTATCTTAATTATCTAATTGTGCTATAAAGTACATTGTAGTAGTGTTATGTTGCCTCTCCTCCCAATAATGACCTGGCCATTTTAGTAACAAACTAAGAGGAGGAACTTGTTCCTGAGTTTTTACGCAAGTGTAATAACTATTGCTTGTTGGTTGTTTTCCAGCTGTTATTGTAACTATATATAGCCGAACTGCTTGCTTCCTACAACTTTTACTAATTGTGTGATATATAAGTATTTCCTTTTACTAATTAAACTTCATACCATGATTGAGCATAAAACTATGCTATGAATCTTTGCAAGGGAGAAATGCAAATCATGTACTGCTGACATTAATTTTAATAGTAAAAATTATGTTTTTTTAAGGTGAACATACATTTCATTAACTAATCTTAATTCAACAGAGAAAACCTTTTAAATTTAGTATACACATTTAAGAAAACTTTCATGTTTAGTTTTATCTTAACAGCTCATTTAAAAATTTCTTTTTTAGTTTAAATTTAGTTGTCTTAAGATGTCTTTAGTTAGTTTAGAATAATAGATTTTAGTTTTAGTGTCACTTGAAGTGAATTCTAAGGAGAATATACTTCAATTCTGTCTAAGTTGTTGTCAACCTGTTCACTATAAGTAATCTTGACAATGCTTTGTGTTTTTAAAGCTTAGATTATTTACTCTTAATGAAAGCAAGTTCGATGTTCAACAACTTCAAAATATCCCTAAATCAAAGTATTTAAGATATACATTTAACTCAGCTTGCTATTGATTTTTGCCTGGGGGATATGAGCCATTAGCATACTTAAATAGAAATAAACTCCAGTTTTATTGCCCTGGCATGCACAGCATGTTAGGTAATGCCCTATAATTGTTTTGGACTATATATTACATTATAGATATAATGTATATATAATCTAACACAAAATAATTATTTTATTTCATTGTTTTATATATTGTTGTATGTGTATCAAATGACAAAAACCTCATCCTTCAGCTACCAAACCCAATGAGGTTTTTATTAAAAAGGCTATAATAGATGAACATGACTGATCATCGCTCAAACACATCTTACTAGCTTGCTTCTCTTGACTATATTTTTTTGCATTCTATAGTCTTCCATAGACGCCTGCTGCGTAATTATATAATCTTTGTAGCTCTAGTCAGTGTCGGCACTGTGGAAGTCAATATTCTTCTAAAACAATTATGAGGGGGATGACTTTTTTTTTCAATTATAGTTGTTATAAACAGTAATACTGTAGATACATGTAGTTTACACATGTACATGTAGACCCATGTATTTACAATCATGTATCTACATGTCGATAGTAGCTACATATACTATAGTTTGTAAAAAAAAATGATAGGGTGTAGACTACAAATGAATCCTTCTAAGCACATCTTGAGAGTTTGTGTTGTTTATGTTGTGTGGGTAACAAGACTATAATTTTAAAATCATCCTCAAGATTATTTTATGGTACTGGGCTGTGGCTATAAGGCATTGATTATTGCTGACTTAGAAGACTGACGAATTGCAGCAAAGCTATGGAGCTACTCAAATATGTTTTCCTCAAGTAACGAATGCAGAGCTTCAATCAGTTACTCACAATTCAAACCACACTGATAAAAATAATGGGTCATTGGTTGCTATGTGCATCAGTGGTACTATAAACCAGTTAACTTTATTGGTTGACTTTGAAAGTCACATACAACAACATAATAAAATGAAGAAAACAAATATAGTTAACATGTGGTCCAAAACAACCTTAGGACCACATGGCATGCTGTACATTCCAGGCAGAAAAAAAAAGCAAGAAACAATAAGTCCACTAACAAAAATTATCAAATGAGATTTAGAAATAAAATTTTTAGTTATAGTTTTAGGTAGGTCCAAAATGTAGTTTTTAGTATTATTAAGGTTAATTTAGTTTTGGTGAAATATACTAAATAGTTTTTAATCTCCTACTCAAATTATAGTTTAGTTTTAGTTTTGGTAGACCAAAACAGCACAGTTCAGGTACACTCCCATATTTGTTAATTGTTTGTACATATTAGGAGCCTGACACTTTGTGGTGAAATGACGCAAAGAAGCAGCAATGAGAATGTATATACAGGAATTACAACAGGTAGGTTTTGGTCTTACTACAAAAGATCTCCAAATCTTTAAACTGTTCTTTACACATTTATTTAAGTATTTGCTAAGAAATGGGTCATAATTTTTATTCTTGACTGACTCAAATGCTTGTAAAATTGTCCTACATATGTAGACAATTTCTGTATGGTCTGAATTACTGTGCACAATCAATTTATTGTGTTATTACATTCAGATAGTTGAAACAATGGCCACAGACAAAAGAAGTGGAAAAATTCTTTAACAATATCGGGTTCCATTCTATGAACTTGTTGAAGACAAATCAAAAAAGGATTGACTCAACAATGGAAAGACAAATAACAATGGGAAGTGAGTGACAAAGACTGAAAGTTGACAACCGACAGTTCTACTACAAACTGATTAAGTCTTCTAAAAGAGTTACTTTTGGGGATAAACCAGTAGAAATAGTCCAACAAGAACAGCAGACAGTGATAGTGAGTAGAATTTCAGGACTCATTGATAATTTGCCATTATCCACACCTCCTACTGTAAGTCAGTGAAATAGATGGTTATTGTTACTTTCTCATAGTCTTCAGGTTCCTCTCTAGGATCCAACGGTCGACCAACACCATAAAATATTTCCCAAAGTGGCATACCTCTTGGTGAAATTCTAGTACATAATTCTACTGGACATGAAGCACTCTGTCTCAACTAATTTATTTGGTAGTCCATCAACTACTAGGTAACAACAACCAGGTATCACTAACCCAAAATACTGGATCTGTTTCACAGAACACCAAGGAATGATGGCTCCCAGCCCTGGAATCTCAGAGGCAGAG
The DNA here is from genome assembly GCF_016097555.1 of Gigantopelta aegis. Lineage (NCBI taxonomy): Eukaryota > Metazoa > Mollusca > Gastropoda > Neomphalida > Peltospiridae > Gigantopelta > Gigantopelta aegis. The sequence goes on from NW_024534787.1 coordinate 20,113, forward strand.
GACAACCTCTTTCTTCTAATGAGTGCTTACCCAACTTGCCTATAATGTACAGGTATATATGCCTGACTCGTTAATAAGAGAATGTAATATTTTTAAGTACATGAGTAGCATAGTTATGTATAGATATTAATGGAATACCGTTACATGAGATAGCGTCTTAATATAGTACGCCTCTGATATTAACAAGTAACATCAGTGTCTTCCTAATGGCAGTCTAGTCCCATAATCCTATTTGGTTCATTTGTAGAGATTTACTCTTGCATGATGTATTTTTGTATCTTAGTAGTGTTTTGACACAGCAGCTCTCTAATTTCCCTCTACATCAGGTGAGATGCTAATAATCATAACAGTGATCCACCTATAAATGTTACTTTTATAGATATTTTTCTAAAAAAATATTTTTCCAGCGACCTATATCAGTACTTATTCTTATTTATAGGTACAGGATCTAACTCAACCTCTCCAGCTCTAATGGTATGGAGAAGACCTTGGAGATTATTTAGTGTTACTAGTTGGACCAGTAGTGATTATATAAATTTTAGATATTGGTCTAACAATGGGACAACACCAGTCCCTTGGTGGATGTGGGCTATTGTGACTACTTGTCATGTTGTGGTGCAATATATTTGCCCTCCGACAATAATATAATTTTTATTAAAAAAATTGGAAGGTCCATACTTTACTGTATAGTGTTAGTTATTGCTGTAGTGCATGTAAAGTATAATATATAAAAATAAGATTTATTGAATATAAGTAGATGGGTGGGTTATTATTTAAGAACAGTTATAACCCTCTGCTAAAGAATCTGAAGTTGGAGAACAACATGATGAAAGCAAACTTTTACTTAGTGGTGGCTGATAGTGTGCTCTCTCCATCCTTCTGTTTAAAGGAGAAGTGACAGCGTAAGTTTGTTTGCTTCAAAATTACTTTGCTAGGTCACGCAAACGTCCTCAGCCAGTGCTATGCGCATCTCTGTGTGTGAAGGTATTTTGAAATCGTAGTTGTAGAAGATTTACTTAAATATCCAACACACCTGTGTCAGTGAGCACGTCACTAATTCAAGATTGGTGTCGTGGTGCAAGCGACTTAAAATGGGCGGACATTTTTTGTGTTGCCCTGTTTAGCTTTTAACATCAATATTATGTAGTCCTAAGTGTATTATTATAAAACTACGGTGGTTGTACACTTAGCCCACTATAGAATGACAGATTGACTTTTCTTTTGCCTGTGACAAAATGAAATGGTGAAAATATCTGCAACATTGACCTCATGTGATCAATGTAATAATCATGTGAAATAACAATAACACTATAAATAGTACAAGTTGATATGAAGTATTGGAGTGAGCCTACAGCTGAATGCGTATTATATATATGTATGTGTAAATTTTTTGTGAGTTGTGACATGTACACATCATTGTTTGTTGACCACTCTAATTGGGACCTGTTTAAAAAACTTGTCCCAAATTATTATGGCTATGAGTCTATGTATCTTAACAAGTGCATTAAATAATTATTTTAATTTTCTACATAGTGTCCAACTGAACATGACTTAGTTAATCAATTTAATGCAGCATCTCAACTCTGTCAGTAGTTGGGCATGATGGACAAGTTTGTCATGTGGAACATCATCATGATGATCATGGTAAGAGAAAGTGTCATTACTGGTTGCTTTCAAAGTGTTATTTTAACAAATGGTTCTGGTACTTAGTGTGTCTTTATTATGATGGCTACCCTTAATTATAAGCCACTAATGTTGTTTCTAAACATACATTCATTTATAAATTAGCATTAATTTTAATTTTTAAATCTTTGTGAATTTTTGTCACAAGTTAAATGCTTCAAAACTTTCCAGATAACTATGATGTATGTCATAACGATGATACTAGCAATATGGACTACTAACACTTGTGAGACTCTATATATGTTATGTAGAACAGTTGATCATCTCTCTCATTTGACAACTGAGGACTGTCTAGAAGAACATAACCATAACTCTACAACATCATCAGTGACAGCTGCTCAAGGTAGTTTGTTATAAGTAAAGTGTATATATATTCACTTAATAAAGGATATATATGACTCCTTCAATTCCTTTATTTAGCTTATGTGGCTATGGTTTTCTGATGATTCTGTTTTGTGAGTTTTTGTGTTCATTACTAGGAGTGTGTCTTGTTCCACTCATCAACAGTGATTCTACAGTGGGTGGACAGACTTATGAATATGTCTATGCCTTCATGGTAGGGCCATTGTGAGCATCTGCTTTAATCACTGATGCTGTTTCTACCCACCTTATTCCCACATGTAAGTAGTACACTGTAATTAATAATAATTATTGTGAACAAAATCATAGTTAATGCATCACTGTAAAAAGGGATGAGGTTGATTTAACAAATCTATTGTCAATTTTGGTACATGTAATACATGATGTAGAAGTTAATACCACACTGTTCTTTTTACTAATATACTACAATTGTCCAGAACATTATCAAAACAAAGTGCAAATAGTAGATATCAATATCAACTTTCCTATCAAGAGGAATAACAAATGCTCTACCCTTGTTCATTACTGAAGTGTAAAATATCTAAGATTAGTTTGTAGATATAGAAGTGGTTTAGTGCCTAACTATTGAGCCATTACACAATATCTTGTAGCTCTGACCAATCAATTACAACTACATGACTTGTCATTAGTTTATTAGTGAGACTTCTCAGTATATTATATATTATACCAATGTCAATGATTAGTTAATTAACAATCAATTTTTGCAGTGTATAAATTATTTCTTAACAATTTCTCTGTATAGCCAGATAGGTAAAAAGTGATAAGTGTGAATAACATAACAAAAAAGATAAATAAATGATTTTAATAAATAAACCTTTCTTTAAAATCAGTGGACATTTATAATTACCACATTAAGCTACATTATTTTAAAAGCAAAGGTGTATACTAACTAATGGATCGACTACCTGCATCATTAGTGGCTTAATCATGACTTCATATTAAATACTAAGCAGTCATATTCCACACTTCACTTCTGAAAGAACATTGTCTACATATTTATATATAATTAAGGCGTATACTTGTTTTGATGATATTGCATTTACTATTCTCTTATCAAAATTGATCAGTAGCTCAGAAAGAAATTATTTTTCTGAAAAATTGTATCTATCAATAAACATTATAATGTGTGTTTATTGACGATTTAGTGAAATGTCCTTATTACTCATGTAGGCATTTGGTCTTCATGCTCATGAAGATGATGATTGTGCATGATCACAATTCATCAGAAGAAAGTAAAGACTATATTTGGATGGGCTGTCTTGTCTTACTTGAACATATGCTTTCTTTTTATTGGAAGTTTGCACTTCATGGACTTGGAAACTACTTGAAAAAAGGTTGAATACTTATAGTCTGCATTGGATAAATATACTATTCATTTATTAGAAATCAAATATTCCTCTCATGACAATTGTCATCATCATAGCATCACTATGGATGCTTTGCTGAGATGGCCACTACTCTTCAGAACTTTCAGAGATCAAGCCACAAAACTGACTCCAACAATGAATACGACAAGGTATGTGCTAAGTTCCATTGACTAGCTATAGATCTACATTTTTATTTTGAGGTTCAACTATTATTTTGTAGCTAGATGACAGAAGTGAGCTTTATAAAAGAGGATGAAAAAATAGAAACAAGATACAAGATACTGATATTAGAGCTAGCAAATTATGTGGTATAATCTCTTGTCGTAAAATCAAATCTGTGGCCTGGTTGATTACTGTGGGTGATGCTGTAGCATAACTTGCTGATGGATTAGCTCTGGGTGCTGCTATAGCCCAGAGCCTCACTTTAGGATTGAGTACTATGTTTGCCTTGATCTTTCATGAAATACCTCATGAGTTAGGTAAGCTATCAATAACAGACTGAGCCCGACGAGCTGTTAGTAGGCATAGTATATAAATATATGTCTTTTGTATTAATAGGTGATTATGTAATCCTGGTAAGGTCTGGACTGCATTGGGCCACAGCACTTTTTCTCAACTTTTTTTCTTCTCTCACTGCAATAGTTTGGTTTCTTTATAGGAGTAGCTAGTAGCTCACTGATAGCTCAAACAGTATAAGAAAAATGGCTGGATCCTCTCTATAACTGCTGTCTCTTCTTTTATATTGCTCTCACTGACCTGGTTAGCTATTACATGCATGCCAGTTCAGCAATTGTTGATAGAGTCTGATATTTTTTATAGCTACCAACCCTAATTCATGAGGGGATTAGTGAAGCTGACAAAGACAGGATGGAAGTGGTCACTACGTTTTTTTTCTTATCATTTGGGTTTCATTATTGCTTTCACTGTTCTTCTAGTTTTAGCATTGTATGAAGATGATCTCAATAAACTGATTGGCTCCTAATTAATATAACAAGACTCTATTATATTTAATGGAGGAATAATGATTTTTTTTCTACTGGTTGCATGGTTTCTAATTAATTGTTTTGATTAGGTTTCAATAATATGTTGTTATAGTTATTTATGGGGGGGGTCATAAATAATACTCTCCCTGTATGTGACCTTCAAGAGTCAGTCCATATCTTTTTGTACTCAGCAGCATTATATAAAACATACTGTGATATAGTTGTGAAGAATATTGTCCATTCACATTGTGGATATCAATCATGTGTGGTGTGGGGTGTGTCAGACCATACTGAAACTATAGTATTTGCATTGTATTGCTAGTGTATTAGCCCATAACCACTGTAGCTAAATAGGGCATTATTGATTAAAAGGGGGTGTGGCTAACTAGACTTCTTGACCTTGACTTACAGATGAAGACTAACTTAGTGGTCCTTGTACTGTATGCTCTCTATTACTCTGTCAGAGGACAAGTGAACAGTGTAAGTTCTATTCCTTTAAAAACTATTATTCTCAATGTTAGCCCAACTTCCTCGTTATTGCTATACATCTGTGTAAGCTACTGTAGAGATGATCTAGCATATAATAACAAAAAACAGAATCGTTAATCTGAGCTCTGAAGAGTGAAACTGAGACATTGAGAAGAAAGTCAGTGGTTTTTTTAAATTTAGAAAGTAATGTGGATGCACACGACACTTGACTGCCGACGGTGTGCGTCGTGTGCAGGTGACCAACATGGCTGACATTTTGTTGCTTCGAGCCTTCTTATAGTACCAAGCTTCAACAAGCATATAGGCGGGTATTACTATTAATATTATGATATTGTTTTATGGTTCACATAGCTAACTGAGGTTTGAATTGTGTTGTAATAGCTTTGTCCAGAGATCAAAATGAAATATTGTGATAAGCAAACTTGCAAAAAATTAATAATTAAATTCATAATTATGAAAGAAATAACAATTAAAACTACTGTATATAAATTGTGATTTTCTAGAACACACAACTCAATAAAAAGTGCATTAAGTTAATCATTTTTGTTTCCCACATAGTGTCCAACTGAAGATAATTAGTTAATCAAATTTAATGTTGTATCTCACATCTGTCAGTATTGGGTATGATGGACAAGTTTGCCATATAGAACATCACCATGATGATCATGATGATCATGGTAAGATAAAATACATCGTCATTTCTAAACCATCTCATTGTACAAATTAATTTTATTGGAGAATATTATAATGATAATTTTATTAACTTCTTCTGGTATTACATAGATGATGATGATCACCATGACGATCATGATGATGATCACAACAATATGGGACTACTAACACTTGTGAGACTCTATACATGTTATGTAGAACAGTGATCATCTCTCTCAATTTGACGACTGAGGACTGTCTAGAACGAACACGACCATAACTCTTACAACATCATCATGACAGCTGCTCAAGGTAACATACACATAGTATAAACTGCATATGCCTTTACTTATCTAAGAGAAGATCCATAGATGGCAATATCCTACTCTTCCTTTCCTCTTATTCACTCGGCTTCCTTTATTCAGCTTATGGCTATGGTTTTCTGATGGTCCTGTTAGTCTGTTTGGGGTTCAGTACTAGGGTGTTTCTTTTTTCACTCATCAACAGTGATTCTAAAGTGGGCAGACAGACTTATGAATATGTCTATGCCTTCATGGTAGCCATTGGAGCATCTGCTTTAATCACTGATGCTGTTCTGCACCTTATTCCACATGTAAGTAGTAGACTGTAATTATACAATATGTGTGAAAGTACTAGTAATCAGGAGCTGATGATGGGTGTTTATACTTGATAAAGTGATATCACACACACACTGCTACTATCATTGGTATGACTGTGGTTTATTGACTATTGTGATGTGACTATGTCTTGCATATACAGTGTGCTATTAAGTAAACAGCCCCCAGCACTTCATGTACTATATATTAAGTAAACAGGTTAGGTCTTGTTTATGCCAGTGTGCTATATATTAGGTTATGTCAGTGTGCTATATATTAAGTAAACAGATTACAGGCCTAGCACTTGTTTATGTCAGTGTACTATATATTAAGTAAACAGGTTACAGGGCCTCAGGACTTTGTGTTTATGTCAGTGTGTCATATATTAAGTAAACAGGTTACAGGGCCTCAGGACTTGTTTATGTCCATGTGCTATATATTAAGTAAACAAGTTAACAGGGCCTCAGGACTTGTTTATGTCAGTGTGTTATATATTAAGTAAACAGTTACAGGGCCTCAGGACTTGTTTATGTCCATGGTGCTATATTAAGTAAACAGGTTACAGGCCTCAGGACTTGTTTATGTCAGTGTGCTATATATTAAGTAAACAGGTTTACAGGCCTCAGGACTGTGTTTATGTCAATGTGTTATATATTAAGTAAAAGGTTACAGGGCCTCAGGACTTGTTTATGTCAATGTGTTATATATTAAGTAAACAGGTTACAGGGCCTCAGGACTTGTTATGTCCATGTGCTATATATTAAGTAAACAGTTACAGGGCCTCAGGACTTGTTTATGTCCATTGCTATATATTAAGTAAACAGGTTACAGGCCCCAGGACTTGTTTTATGTCACTGTGTTATTGGAAGCCTAGTGTGACAGTTTAAGACTTGACTTGGTCCAGTAAAATCAATCTTAACTTTGGATTGTCTCACTGAAACTTTCACAGCACACTATATCTGTTATACTGCACTTGTAGTCTGGTTATAACCTATATGATTGATCATTGTTATTAATCTTACAAATAAAATTAATACAAAGAATCTCTTTGTACTGATAAATGAGAAATTGCCAGTAAAATTGTGATATTACATTGCTACAATTATCAAAATAATCACATTGTTTTGTTGTCTGATGTAGGCATTTGTCTACATGCTCATGAAGATGATGATGGGCATGATCATCAATTCCATCAGAAGAAAGTAAAGACTATATTTGGAAGGGCTGTCTTGTCTTACTTGAACATATGCTTTCTTTCTATTGGAAGTTGCACTTCATGGACTTGGAACTACTTGAAAAAGGTTGAATACTTATAGTCTGCATTGATAAAATACTATTCATTTTATTAGAAATCAAATAGTTCCTCTCATGACAATTGTCGTCATCATCATCATTATGATCCTCTGCTGAAGATGGCCACTACTCTTCAGAACTTTCAGAGATCAAGCCCAAAACTGACTCCAACAAGAAGGTACAGTTAGATAATGTGGTTCCTCCAAATTTTGTTGTGTAGATGCTTGCAAAATAACTTTAAGGAGTTGCATTAGATCAATACATCCTTGTTAATAATTGTTTAAATTAGAGGGAATTACCAATAATCTACTAGTAAATGATGTCAATGAGTGAGCTGAAGTAGAATGTGTTGTGTAATTGAAACAAAGTATAGGTCAGCTCTCTCTTGTCTGGCCCTCATTTCTACTGTGGCTCTCAGATATACTACACACAATTGTCAGGCTTGTTGAAATTAGAGGCATCTGAGAGCCCACTTAATATTAATAAATTATTACAGACAATTTGAGACAAATCTATAAAGATGCAAATTATTTAATTTTGAAATTTGTGGGCATGTACTATAAATTTATACAAGCCAACTTAGTGCCAAACAAGAGACAAGATGTATGGTGTTCATATACCACTGACTAGTTTGACCCAAATTGTATCCTGTACCATACATTTCTCCTTGACTAGTGCATAGCCACTCACTCCTCTTCATGGTTGGCTCTTGCACATAGTTCACTGCACTTTTTAACTTGTTTATTTTTAGCCTACAGCAGATGTTCATGAAAATGGTGGCACGAACAAACAAGATACTGATGTTAGAAGTAGCGAAATTCTGTGATATATCTTGTCGTAAAATCAAACCTGTGGCCTGGTTGATTATTGTGGGTGTATGCTGTACATAACTTTGATAGTTGATGGATTAGCTCTGGGTGCTGCTATAGCCCAGAGCCTCACTTTAGGATTGAGTACTATGTTTGCTGTGATCTTTCAGAATACCTCATGAATTAGGTCAGTAAAATAGGCTTTACTAATTTCAATATTGATTTGTCTTTTGTGTAATAGGTGATTATGTGATCCTGATTAGTCTGGACTGCATTGGGCACAGCACTTATTTTTCAACTTTTTGTCTTCTCTCACTGCAATAGTCGGTTTCTTTATATGAGTAGCTATTAGTTCAAACAGTTCACAAGCAAAGGCTGGGATCCTTGCTGTGACTGCTGGTCTCTTCTTTTATATTGCCCTCATGATCTGGTTAGCTTGCATGGCATGATAACTATCAATGAGTACCTTTTATAGCTACCAGAACTAATGCATAGTACATAATCCTACTGGACATGAGACTCTGTCTCAACTAATTTATTTGGTAGTCCATCAACTACTAGTAACAACAACCAGGTCTCACTAACCCAAAATACTGGATCTGGTTTCATAGAACACCAAGGAATGATGGCTCCCCAGTCCTGGAATCTCAGAGGCAGGAGACAACCTCTTTCTTTCTAATGAAGTGCTTACCCAACTTGCCTATAATGTATAGTATGGTATGCCTGACCGTTAATAAGAGAATGTTAATATTTTTAATTACATGAGTAGCATATTATGGTAGTAGATATTAATGGAATACTGTTACATAGAGTAGCGTCATTAATATTGTCACCTCTTGATATTAACAAGTAGCAACAGTGTCTTTCCTAATTGCAGGTCTAGTCATAATCCTATTGATTCATTTGTAGAGATGTACTTGCATGATGTATTTTTGTATCTTATAGGTTTGACACAGCATTCTCTAATTTCCTACATCAGGTGAGATGCTAAGTAATCTATACAGTGATCAACTTATATAATGTTACATTTTATATATTTTTTCTTCTAAAAATATATTTCCAGGACCTATATCAGTACTTATTCTTATTTTAGGTATATCGGATCTAACTCAACCCTCTCCAGCTCTAATGGTATGGAGAAGAACCTTGGAGATTATTAGTGTTAATAGTTGTATCCAGTAGTGATTAATATAATATTTAGATATTGGTCTAACAATGGGACAACACCCGTCCCTTGGTGGATGTGGGCTATTGCTATTGACTACTTGTCATGTTGTGTGCAATATATTTGCCCTCCGACAATAAGTATAATTTTATTAAAAAAATTTTAAAGGTCCATACTTTACTGTATAGTGTTAGTTATTGCTGTAGTGCATGTAGAGTATCATATATAAAATAAGATTTATTGAATATAAGTAGATGGTGGATTATTATTTTAAGTAACAGCTATAACCCTCTCTAAAGAATCTGAAGTTGGAAACAACATGATGAAAGCCAAACTTTTACTTAGTGGTGCTGATAGTGTGCTCTCGTCCATCATTCTGTTAAAGGAGAAGTGAACAGCGTAAGTTTGTTTTGCTTTCAAAATTACTTTTGCTAGTCATGCAAACGTCCTCAGCCAGTGCTATGCGCATCTCTGTGTGAAGGTATTGTTGAAATCGTAGTTGTAGAGGATTTACTTAGAATATCCATAGATATAAGTAGGTAGCTAGTACTCTACTATCTACGGAATACGCCGTGTCAGTGAGCAGGTGAGCACGTCAATGATTCAAGATAAGTACAGACGATTGGTGTCGTGTGCAAGCGACTTAAAATGGTAGACATTTTTTTGTGCCCCTGTTCGCTTTTTAACATCAATATTATGTAGTCTTAAGTGGTATTATTATAGAACTATGGTGGTTGTACACTTAGCCCACTATAGAATGACAGATTGACTTTTTTTTTTGGGACAAAATGAAATGGTGAAAATATTTGCAACATTGACCATCATGTGATCAATGTAATCATAATCATGTGAATAACAATAACCTATAAATAGTACAAGTTGATATGAAGCATGTGTGGGAGTGCGCCTACAGCTGAATGCATATTATAATATATGGTATGTATAAGTTTTTTGTGAGTTGTGACATGTACACATCATTATTTGTTGCCCACTCTAATTGGGACCTGTTTAAAAGCTTGTCCCAAATTATTATAGCTATGAGTCTACATACTTAACAAGTGAATTAACATAATTATTTTAATTTTCTACACAGTGTCCACTGAACATGACTTAGTTAATCAATTTAATGCAGCATCTCAACATCTGTCAGTAGTTGGGCTGATGGACAAGTTGTCATGTGGAACATCATCATGATGATCATGGTAAGATAAAGTGTCATTACTGGTTGCTTGGTCAAAGTGTTTATTTAACAAATGGTTTGGTACTTAGTGTGTCCTTTATTAGATGGCTACCCTTAATTATAAGCACACTAGTGTTGTTTCTAAACATACGTTCATTTATAAATTAGCATTATTTCATTTTTTTTAACCTTTTGAATTTTGTCACAACGTAAATGCTTCAACTTTCCCAATAACTATGATGATCATAACGATGATACTGCAATAAATGGACTACTAAACACTTGTGAGACTCTATATATGGTATGTAGAACATTGTGATCATCTCTCTCAAATTTGACAACTGAGGACTGTCTAGAAGAACATAACCTAACTCCTACACATGACATCATCGCAGTGACAGCTGCTCAAGGTAGTTTGTTATAAGTAAAGTGTATATATTTCACTTAATAAAGGATGATAATATGCTCCTTCAATTCCTTTATTTAGCCTATGGCTATGGTTTTCTCCTGATTATTCTGTTTGTGAGCTTGTGTTCATTACTAGGAGTGTGTCTTGTTCCACTCATCAACAGTAATTCTACAGTGGGTAGACAGACTTATGGAATATGTCATTGCCTTCATGGTAGCCATTGGAGCATCTGCTTTAATCACTGATGCTGTTCTACACCTTATTCCACATGTAAGTAGTACACTGTAATTAATAATAATTATTGGTGAACAAAATCATAGTTGCATCACTGTAAAAAGGGTTAGGTTATTTAACAATCCATTGTCAATTTTGGTACATGTAATACATGATGTAGAAGTTAATACCACACTGTTCTTTTACTAATATACTACAATTGTCCAGACATTATCAAAACAAGTGCAAATAGTAGATATCAATATCAACTTTCCTTCAAGAGGAATAACAAATGCTGCTACTCTTGTTTATTACTGAAGTGTAAAACAAGAATAGTCGGAAGATTAGTTTGTAGATATAGAGGTGGTTTAGTGCCTAACTATTGAGCCATTACACAATATCTTGTATTTCTGACAATCAATTACAACTACATGACTTGTCATTAGTTTATTAGTGGAGACTTCTCAGTATATTATGGTATTATACACCAATGTCAATGATTAGTTAATTAACAAATCAATACAATTTCTCTGTATAGCCCAGATAGGTAAAAGTGATAAGTGTGAATAACATAAATAAAAAGATAAATAAATGATTTTAATAATAAACTTTCTTTAAAAATCAGTGGACATTTATAATTACCACATTAAGCTACATTATTTTAAAGCAAAGGTGTATACTAACTAATGGATTGCGACTACCTGCATCATTAGTGGCTTATCATTACTTCATATTAAATACTAAGCAGTCATATTCCACACTTCACTTCTGAAAGAACATTGTCTACATATTTTATATATACTTAAGGCGTATACTTGTTTTGATCATATATTGCATTACTAATCTCTTGTCAAATTGTCAGCAGCTCAGAAAGAAATTATTTTTCTGAAAAATTGTATCTATCAATAAACTTATAATTGGTGTTTATTGATGATTTAGTGAAATGTACTTATTACTCATGTAGGCATTTGGTCTTCATGCTCATGAAGATGATATGGGCATGATCACAATTCATCAGAAGAATGAAAGACTATATTTGGAAGGGCTGTCTTGTCTTACTTGGAACATATGCTTTCTTTTTTATTGGAAGTTGCACTTCATGGACTTGTAAACTAACTTGAAAAAAGGTTGAATACTTTATAGTCTGCATTGATAAATATACTATTCATTTTTATTAGAAATCAAATAGTTCCTCTCATGACAGTCATCGTCATCATCTCATTATGGATCTCTGCTGAGATGGCCACCATTCTTCAAAAGTCCCGAAAAAGAATCAATCAATTGACTCTAATATGGATACGACAAGGATCTGCTGGTTCATTGACTAGCTATAGTCACATTTTTATTTTTGAGGTTCAACTATTATTTTGTAGCTAGATGACAGAAGTAAGCTTATAAAAAGGATAAAAAAATAGAACAAGAACAAGATACTGAATATTAGAATAGCAAATTATGCGTATATCTTGTCGTACAATCACATCTGTGGCCTGGTTGATTATTGTGGGTGATGCTGTACATAACTTTGCTGATGGATTACTCTGGTTGCTAGCTATAGCCAGAGCCTCCCTGTGGATTGAGTACTATTTTTGCCTTGATCTTTCATGAATACCTCATGAGTTAGGTAAGCTATAAAATAACAGACTGAGAGACAGAGCATAGTAGCATAGTATATAATAGATGTCTTTGTATTATAGGTGATTATGTGATCCTGGTAAGGTCTGGACTGCATTGGGCCACAGCACTTTTTTCTCAACTTTTTTTCTTCTCTCACTGCAATAGTTTGGTTTCTTTTATAGGAGTAGCTATTAGCTATAGCTCAACAGTACAGATCGAAATGTGCTGTATCCTCTCTATACTGCTGGTCTCTTCTTTTATCATTGCTCTCACTGACTTGGTTAGCTATTACATGCATGCCAGTTCAGCAATTGTTGATAGAGTCTGATATTTTTTTATAGCTACCAGACCTAATTCATGGAGGGATTATGTGAAGCTGACAAAGACAGGATGGAAGTGGTCCTACGTTTTTTTCCTATCAATTTGGGTTTCATTATTGCTTTTTCACTGTTCTTCTAGTTTTAGCATTGTATGAAGATGATCTCATAAAACTGATTGGCTAATAAATATAACAAGACTCTTATATTTAATGGAGAATAATGAATTTTTTCTACTGTGCATGTTTCTAATTAATGTTTTTGATTATGTTTCAATATATATGGTGTTTATAGTTATGTATAGTATTTATTGGTCATAATGAATACTCTTCCGTAATGTTGACCTTCAAAGTCAGCCCATATCTTTTTGTACTCAGCAGTATTATATAAAACAATACATGTGATATAGTTGTGAAGAATATTGGTCCATTCGCATAGTGATATCAATCATGTGTGGTGTGATGTGTGTCAGACCATACTGAAACTATGGTATTTTGCATTGTATTTGCTAGCATATTAGCCCCATAACACTGAAACACAAACTAGCCATAATAGGCATTATTGATTAAAGAGGGTGTGGCTAACTACGACTTCTTGACCTTGAACTTACGATGACGACTACTTAGTGGTCCTTGTACTGTATGCCTCTATTACTCTGTCAGAGGACAAGTGAACAGTGTAAGTTCTATTCCTTCAAAACTATTATTCCAAGGTTTGCGCAACACTTCCTCGTTATTGCTATAACGTCTGTGTAGAGCTCCTGTAGAGATGATCTAGCATAAATAGCAAAAAACAGAATCGTTAATCTGAGCTCTGAAGAGTGAAACTGAGACATTGAGAAGAGAAAGTCAGTGGGTTTTTTTAAATTTAGAAGTATGTGGATGCACACGACACTTGACTGCCGACGTGTGGCGTCGTGTGCAAGGTGACCAAGATGGCTGACATTTTTTTTGTTGCTTCGAGCCTTCCGTTATAGTACCAAGCTTCAACGAGCATATAAGGCGTATTACTATTAATATTATGATATTGTTTTATGGTTCACATAGCTAACTGAGGTTTGAATTGTTGTAATAGCTTTGTCCAGAGATAAAATGAAATATTGTGATAAGCAAACCTTGCACAAATGAATGATTAAATTCATAAATTATGAAAGAAATAACAAATTAAAACTACTGTATATCAATTGTGAGTTTCTAGAACACACCACTCAATAAAAAGTGCATTAAGTTTAATCATTTTTGTTCCCCCACATAGTGTCCAACTGAAATGACTTAGTTAATCAATTTAAATGTTGTATCTCAACATTTGTCAGTAGTTCCGGGCATGATGGACAAGTTTGCCATGTAGAACATCACCATGATATCAGCATGATCATGGTAAGATAAAATACATGTCATTTCTAAACAATCTCATTGTACAAATTAATTTTATTATTGAAATGTATTATAAAGATAATTTATAACTTCTTCTGGTATTACATAATGATGATGATCACCATGACGATCATGATGATGATCACAACAATAATGGGCTACTAACACTTGTGAGACTCTATATATGTTATGTAGAACAGTGATCATCTCTCTCAATTTGACCAACTGAGACTGTCTAGAAGAACATAACCATAACTCTACAACATCATCAGTGACAGCTGCTCAAGGTAACATACACATAGTATAAACTGCATATTCCTTTACTTATCTAAGAGAAGATCTATAGATACAATATCCTACGCTCTCCTTTCCTCTATTCACGCCCTATCCTTATTCAGCTTATGGCTATGGTTTTCTGATGGTCCTGTTAGTCTGTTTGGGTTCAGTACTAGGGGTGTTTCTTGTTCCACTCATCAACAGTGATTTAAAGTGGGCAGACAGACTATCGAATATGTCTATGCCTTCATGATAGCCATATGGAGCATCTGCTTTAAATCACTGATGCTGTTCTGCACCTTATTCCACATGTAAGTAGTAGACTTGTAATTATAACAATATGTAGAAAAGTACTAGTAATCAGGACTATTTTCTGATGATGGGTGTTTATACATGATAAAAGTGATATCACAACTTGCCTACTATCGTTTTTGTATGACTGTGGTTTTAAACATTGTGACTAGGTCTGCCTACAATGCATATACAGTGTGTGCTATAAACAGCCCCCAGCTTTCTGTGTACTAGCGATTAAGTAAACAGGTTACAGGCCCTAGCATTGGTTATGTCAGTGGTTTATATATTAAGTAAAACCGATTACAGGGCCTAGCATTGTTTGTCAGTGTACTATATATTATAACGGTTATAACCTGTTTCTTATATATAACACACTGACAAACAAAGTCCTAAGCCCTGTAATTACAGCTTCCGACTTTTTTATGTCCAGTTGTTAATTATAAAGGCCTCAGGACTTGTTTAGTCCATGTGCTTATAATTAAGAAATTAGGTTACATGGCCTCCAGACTTGTTATATTAATAAACGGCCCTCAACTTGTTTA
>NW_024534788.1:0-18368 GCF_016097555.1 Gigantopelta aegis
TTCCAAAATTAGAGAGTAGGCATTTCATTCTTCTTGATACCTTTCAACCAACGGTGTCAAAACCTAAATTAATTTATGAAATATCTCGATTTGTCATAATTAGAATTTTTTGATGAAATTAGAAAAGAATTAAGACGGATAGAAATTAAAGAAAGTTGATGAATTTCAACCAAACCTGTATTTGGAGATACTTGTGTTGCGGTACCTGTAATGTTGCTAAACATTGGAAAAAGAATGGAATCCTTTTTTAAGCTTCTGACATCCTTTCAAGAAACGTAAACCATTTAATCAGTGTATATTGCAAGTTCAAGACACTTTAATGCGGTGAAAAATTATTAAAACAAATTTCAATGCATAACTTCATGGACCATCAAGCAGAAAACTACCCTTCAGAATATTATGAGCTTGTAGACTTCCTGTCTTTTAGAACAAATTCAGCACCTGAGGAGGTAACACAAATTAATGAAGTCATTCTTGTTGATGAACATTATTACTACTGAACCAGTTAAAGACACTATCATTCAAATGATGCCACCTTGGCTTCCAGCTACTGAAAGACGTAACTATGTCCATTCTAAGTTAATAAGAGGAAAAAAGTGCTTTCATTTTGGTGTTAAACACCTTATAAGAGGAGAAAATTTCTTGAAAACGTTCTTTCCTCCACGATCACAACAATTTGGAGGATTAGGCAATTTGGTTCAAACGAGAAGACTTACTCAAAGAATCAAGAATAAGGTCTAACAAGGAGTATCCACTAGATGCCACTTTCTTAAAAGAGCTATTACAAAATGCTTGATGATGCTAAAAGCTACAAAAATGTGTGTCATACTGCCACAAAAGGAACACATGGAAAAAGACCGAATACTTTCTACAGAATGGGCAGAGCTCAAGGTCATGCATTAGTAGTCTGGAAAGGATAGAGACTCACTGATGAAGATCTAGAGGGTTAACACAAAAATAGGTCTTGGGACTAAACGAGGATGACACTGAATCCATTGGTCAGTTTGGTATTGGTTGTAATGGGGTTATATCCATGTAACACAGATGGGCCTAGCGTCATTACACGAGGCTAATATCCTCTGGTGTTTGATCCTCATTGTCGCTATGCCCTGGAGCTAATCTATTGCATCCTGGACGACAATATTGATAATCTTGATAGTAACTTTTGGGCAAAATGGTCTGATCTTCAAAGTGCATACTTGTAGATAAACTTACCAAATCATCTTTCATATCTTAAAAAGAGGTTCTCTTTCGGTTCCATTAAGGTCTACAAAAGAACAAATTATGGAAATCAGATATCATAGAGAATAAGATATCCACAATGAAACACTCACAGCTAGTATTATGGAGAAGAAATGAAACAGTGGTACCTCAAATGGAAGATGCTCTTCTTTTTCTCAATCACATCACTCAGTTTGAGTTCTATGTCAGTAGTGATAAACAAAAGAGGTCTTTTCAACTTAAAGCTAGTTACAATGTTTCTATTAATGAGCATGCTTTGGTTAATCGCAAGGACTATCAGTCCTCATTTAAGTCAATTTAAAGAGTCTATGAGCCACATTGTGGTTGACATATACACTGACATTTTCTAGTAAGATAGATAAGAGCATTGTAGAATTGTCATCATCACAGTCGTAATCCTTTCATTTCATACAGACGAGAGAAAGAGGGGCTAATTCACAAGGAGTGGGAGATTTAGATAACAGCAAAACAAAATTGGCAATTTATTAAACCAAGTATTGCCAAAGCATGGTATAGCAGTGCCTTTAAAACCTTATCAATTCTTTCATTCCAAGGTATTTTGTTTTCTTCCTTTACCAATGAGTCTAATCTTCCAGTTCATATTAATGGCAATTTGTCCTTGGCACTAATCGACGTTCTCTCTGAATAGTGATAATGAAGACAGTAAAAATGAAATGGAATAATGCACTCATTGAAGCAATAGCATCCTCTTATGTTCACTTTCTAAATGAAGCAAGAGACCATATAGTCAAAGTAGAAGGTTACAGTCAATCTGAACATTTTTATGAAGCTGTGATTGGTACTATCGTCTGTTTCCATACTGGATGGCTACAAAGGAAAAAACAATAGGCACATTACGTTCTGGACATGAAAAGGAGTCAAGTCCTAGTTCTACTTGGCTAACATTAGCCAAATCAGTTTTTTACAAATTTATGGAGCAAAAAATGTCGAAGTTCTTATTTCTGAAGTGTATACAATTATCAGAAAAGACAAGTTATCAGAGGCCCATGGCATCTCCTCCATAACGACAATGATCCATTTCATCAGGCTTACTTTCAACCAATGGAGAGAGATATTACACCAGTCTTAAGAAACCTTGGAATGAGTTTTTAACATGTGCCCCAATTGATGTCTACAAACATCTCCAAGAGTTTAAACCATTGATAGCCAGACGTGAGCAAGTCTTCTGTTTTTTATACTAGATTTCATTCACAGATTCTCTCAAAACGTTGTCCATCATCTATAAAAGACACTCCTTTTAAATCTATTAAAACATTTGTTAACTTCATAAATTTCCTATTGCAACAAAGACAAGACAAGCTAATGTACGAGTTTCCTAGCTCTCCATTTACCTACCCACTGCTGCTGACAGCAGATGGTTACCTTAGACAATTTGAAGAAGGCAACAAAGTACTATGTAGTGAATTCACACAGCTCTTTACCAATAGCTTAAGCAGGTTTCTACATCCAGCATTACTAACTCTCTCAATATGTCAACCTCTTACTTTACAATAAATGTTGACTTCCACAAAGTGAATGAAATACTAACAGAAAATCTCTCATCTCAGCTTAATGATCCACAGGTGGATAACACAAACTGGTATATCTTATCAAAGAGTGATTTGAAAATGATGTGGAAGTTGTATTATCAATGATCCAAACTTTAGTCCTTATAAGAAAACTATTCTCAATAATATGGGCACTTCTTCCAGCTACAAATCAATATCTATATTGTGCCAACTCTCCAGTTATACCAGTGAGAATATCAAGCAGTGATGATATCATTTATCAACTGTTAACTCGTCTCTCACTATACCATTTCTTGATGAGAAATGTAACATGAATATGCCAAGCAGTTTTGTCCTGAATTAATGGATTATGACAAAGTGTTGGCTATTTTATACATGAAACATTCTCAGAGGATAGTGTTCTCACCAAAATCAACTTATCTACTTCTGAATATAGATACTCTTATGAACTATTTAGTCGAACTAACTTTAGACACAATCATTGTAATGATCAAAATAAAATCTTTGCCAATTTTTGAGACAGTCAATGGAAAACTAACTACACTTCTTGGTAAAAGTGTGTACAAGTGGCCTTCAGAAAGTTTTTGCATTGCAGGATATGAAAAATGGGCTTTGGTTACTAATGTTATTTTCTTAAAGATACATGTTCTTGGACGTATTTATGTGGTTCAGACTTCACCTTATTAGGTGCTATTGAAGGTGAAACAAGAATCCTATTCTCTTCTTATATTTCCTTACTTTTCTAAGTTAAACACATCATGAGAGAAAGCAACACTTGGAATATATCAGAGATTACCTCTTTGATGATGTTAAACATGATGCAAAGCGTAGTAATGAAAGAGGATTACAAGCTTCACAATTTATAGCTGACTTAAAGTCTCTCAAATGTTTGCCTGCCTCTTCCAACAGTAAAGAACTATTAACATCAGTAGTTTTTGTGATCACAAAGTGCAAATTTTCTCTACTTTTTTCTAAATATTTTTTTATTCCTTATGAAGAATACAAAGATGACTCGTGGTTACCTTTTTTTCGTGATCTTGGACTTCGTACTACAGTGACTTTTGAGGAGTTTGTTGATTTTGCTAATTCTTTATCTACCTCTAAACTCAAGACTTTAGAAAAGCATCAGACGTGCTTCTTAATTATTTGTTTTCAAAAAAAGCAGAAGAATGGCACAAGATACCTTACTATTTATCTCAGATAGGAGACATATGTTTTGTAAAAGTAGCCAAACTTAATGCTTTTACATGGATTAAAAGTAGCTTGCCAACCTCCACAGAGTTTCTCTCATCTTTGACATAGGTCTTACTAAGCTCAATCAAGCTGTTGTATATGACTGTGCCTCTCTAGTGTGGACTGTGAAACCAGTGGTATGTCTACCAAAACTCAGAACTTTTATGGAAGAAAATAACTCCTTAAAACATCTTGGTGTAGTCACTAGTCCAAGTGTAAATGCTGTTCACCAAAATCTCATCAATATATCAAATACTGGTTATCTAACTTTCAATTATTCTCAACATATAACCCAGATTATGTCTCAAATGATGATAGTGGTAGAGCTGATCTTGTTAATATAATCGTTGATGTTATTGATATTTACAGAAACACAAAGCTGAAAATATTTTACAACAGCTAACTAGAACAGCTGTATTCCAGTATATGCTGAGCCTTTAAGTGAGGTAATTATGTCATCAACAAGACCAGTTTTTAGTAAAACCAATAAAAGTTGTCCAACGATTGTCATCATCTGATGCTAAAGACTTTGGCTCCATATATCCATTCTTTTACCACATTGTCTAAATAGGCTACGTGGTACTTTAGAAATAATGGGAGTATGTAATGACCTTGAGTTAATACACATTCAATTTGTATTAGAGATGATGCACTCTTCATTCAAGGGAGCTATTTCAATTCCTAATGACATAGCACTACTACGAAACTTAATCTACAAACTAGCTGATCTTTTGCCTCATGACGCCAACCTGACACCAAAACGAGAGCATCACAACAACTTCAACCTTTGTATCTTCCAGTTCAAATTGACACTCACAATTGGGAACTTGCCGAATCATCTTGTGTTCTTTTTGCTGATAGTAGCAGATTTAAAAACAAGGAAGTGAAAATGTTCAATTTGACTGATACATCTTATGGCATGTTCAAAATTCCACCAGGCATTTCCCCAAACTTAGAAGTAGTGCTCTTTACCACACAACCTCTGTTAATAGACTGCATGAAAAAGATGTGTGTCTAAGACTGCCAAAAAGAAGTTAGACCAAAAGGTTTATCACTTCATTGCATAGAGCAAATAATTATTTGTAATCAAAGTGATCAAGAATGTCCTCTTTCACACATCTAATAACTTAAAAACAGCTGTGTCACAAGTTTATTGATGCAATGCCACAATATCTAAGTAGAGCTGTACCATTTCTCCAAGAACAGTCCACAGACTTTTTCACAAACTCTTTTTAAAAATACTTAATGATATGAAAGTTGTTGTTATCAGTGGACTTCAAGTTAGAGTAATATTACGTGAACAACAGGTGTGTATTGGAACAATTTCAGCTGATTATTCTCTCCCAAAGTGAAAATAACAAGTACACTATGTATGTAAATGACAAATCTACACCTAGCCCCAGTCTGTGGAAAGAAGTAGCTCAGTCTCTCTGTATTGAGGTTGGACGTATGCTTTAATATCAACCCTTTGACCTTCTTTGAGTTAGACAAACATTAGCATCAGATATTTTGGTTGTGCAGAGCACTGAAGACCTCCAATCATTAGCTATAGCTGTTAAAGATCATGATGATGATGATTTAATGATGACAATGTTCCACAAATTGGTCAGCCATTCCGCCTCAACTTAAGGCAATGTTTTGGACAGTGATAGTATCATATATATCGTCCACAAGAATTAATTGGGTATGAAGTGGAAGAGAATTATTTTGTATGGGCTATAGTCCTGTATCCTGTGCAATCATCACAATCTGATGATGACCCAATAATGAAAGAAATATGTCATTGCTTACAATAAGCAGGATGAAGAAGGCAAAGCGGTATCTGCTTTAGATATTTACAAGTTTGTAGTCAAAGATACTGAAGTTGAAGGAAAAGGAACTGAGTTAGTTCCAATAAATACTGCCACTGCTGCCCTTCAACAGGCTAAGGACAGCAAAAGATTAAAAGACCTGAAACGAATAATTTGTAAAGAATTATTATTAATATGGAAGTTTTGACAACAATAGATGAAAAGAAGAAAGCAATACGAAGAATGTACATTAAATACCATCCGACAAAGTTAATCCCACTGATAAGGATCTCTTCGAAGAGCTTTAAGTTTATGCTCAGGCAAATTGACAGATTGGAGGCAGGACTACCATTAGAAGAACCTGATGATGAAAGTATCTCCTGATGATGAGCCTTTCTATGAACAGTCTAGCTGGCGACGATATTATGCAACATGGAATAACAATATACATACACCAACTACTAGTAGTAGTGGAGGAGGAGTGGGGAGATCATTTTCATTTACTAGCAATATAAATTGGGTCCATCCTACACCAGACCAAGTAGAAGCAGAACGATGGTTACGTCAAGCTAATTCTGATCTAAAAGCTATACCCCCCCCCCCCCCCCCAATATTCTCAAGAATGAGGTCATTCATGAGCCTGTATCATGTCAAGTTATGTTCATGGCACATGAAATAGTTGAAAAAGCACTAAAAGCTGGTATGTATGCACTAATTGGGATTAATTCTAACAGTGAAAGTTTAAAGACACATAACCTTACAAGTCATGCACGAGCACTATCCTCTGTCAAACCAGGTCAGTTAGCATCACTACCACAACTTGCTACTTCAATGGAACCCTTTTATCTTGAGACTTGACGATTCCTAACCGCTATCCTCGTCCAACAGCTCCTGTTGATATCCATAAACCAGACAGGCCTTTGCAGCAGCTGATTGTGCTGAGAAGATTTTTGAATTAATTGATAAAATAGTTAAGAAACAGTTGTGAACATAAAATTTAATAAGTGCATACTAATAGAGAATTGTTTTATTAGTATAGGATTTGTTTTTTGATTTAGATGAATGACAGTATTTCTGTCATCTTATATTTTCTCAATCAGAAAAGAAATTGATAACAATTGCTAAGTACTATTCAGTTACACATGTTTGGTTTCAGTACTGGAACCTATTATGTCTACATCAGTAGTATAGTGTTCTAAGACAAAGACTGTGTTGATGCATGATGATTTATAATGGATCTAACATGTCAGAGGTTAAATTAAGATAAGTTGTTGACAAACTTTTAAGTGTAATATGTTTAGAACTTCACAGATCAGAAACACACAGAATAAGAGTTATAAGTATCTTCATTGATCAGCAATGACTTAAACCTGAATCACTGGCCCAATGATTTTGGATACTGATCTTGTGATTCATTAATAAAAAGGGTTTGTAAAAACATTCAAGACCAGGTTAAAAAAGTAATAACTATTGACCACTAATTAGCTAACAAAAATTAGAATAGTATTCAATACCAGAAACAGTTCTTTAAATGATCAAACTAACAATAGTGATCGCTAAAATGATTAGAAATGAGAAGGTAGAGAATAAGTAATAAGATGGAGCACCTTTACCACTTAGAAATCTAGATAAATATGTAGTAAATGGTACTGATGAGGGTAGCAGTAGCTTGTGATCTTCTCAGTGATGTCATGCCTACCATTGGGTAGTTATTCCCTTGAACATGAGCTGGGGATTTTATGTTATTACTAACTATGAAAAACATTTCTTGAACAAGCTCATTGTGATCGAAGCTGAAGCAAAATTGGAAAATAGAACAGATAAACAAGCCAATGAGAGCAACATAGTTAATGATAATGACTAAATTGGACACAAAAAGGCTCATACCAATTGGCAAAGACACAGCCAAAAATTTTATTTCTAAATGAATCAGGATATAACGCTATCCTTTATGTTGAGTGGTATCTTTTCCTAACACTACAGTGTAGATATTGTTCACTGTGGTTAAGTATCACTAGTGGGAAGCAGAGAGGACTCAATACTAGGGAAGAGAGTTATAAAGTAAAGAAGAGCACGGAGAGCTGTACTATATTCTGATACTGTAAGTGGTTTCTGAAAATGAGAATATAAAATATAATGACAGAGTTAGAGTTAATAAACAATAATGGGAATTATTGATGAATAACTGAATATTTTGCTAGGAAACAAGTGTAATTATTTAGGTATGACAAACAAAACTTGGAAAATCTCAAATTGGTAGTATCTTCCGTAATAATTCCCACTATAAGAATTTAATAATTCTCACTACATGTACAGTAGTTTCTAAGACTGCATTTTGTAAGCCACTCACATTCATGTACATCATTTACCAAACAAACAATTTCCAGTGCATATGAGGCTAAAGAAGCTGAGCAATATTGAAGCCATACTATATAGTCAGACTAGCATTTGTTCAAGTAGCAATATAAACATACCCAATATGACGAACAATGCATGAAAGTACAGACCCAACCACTCCTTCTGTCTTACAGATGAGTAAGAAATGGAATGGTTTCATGAAGAATACAAGCATATGTAAAGATGGGTATTGATGTAAGCCAGCCTTTTATGTCATACTTATAGTAATCTCTTTGAACTTTAGAGTGGCATTGATGTATGGTAGAGGAGTCACCTGCATTAGGATCAGAACAGGTCTCCATCTTGTGTCCCCTGAATCACAGTGAATAAAACCGTAGATGACTATATCACATATAAATAGAGTGGATGTTATCTAAAATGTAATTGGTGCATTATAATCCCATAAACTAAACTCTAAAAATAGAAATGTAATGCTAATTATAATAACATGAAGTACCATAAAGTAGGGAATATTGATGAGCCATTTAAAAGTAACAAATTTGGTAAATCAAAGGAAAAAAATTGCCAACATTTGTTGTTGATTACATGCATAAAAACAAGTATTGTTGTAACTTTTTGTAACTGCAATGTCTGAGTCTACAGCAATTGCCTGTCACTGCAAACAAGAGTTTGTTTTATTGCTACTTACTTCATGTCTTGGCTAGTTGATTGCTTTGAAATGGATAATGATAAACTGTCTGATGAGCTTATACCATTGACTAAACAGTCAATATTGTGACTATCTTTGAGCACTCATGAATAGACAGCATAAAAGGCTATGTTACAAGCATAAATGGTTGACAGAACATGTACACAAATGCTCTGCTCATTAGTAAGTTTATGGTCACACATTGTATTCAGTAATTTGCCAAATTAAAAATCATTAAAAAACGTAAACGGAAATTATTAGCTTTTCATTAAATACATTGCTACCTGGTATACCAGGAGCTCATAGCCTCGTAAAGGAGGAAAGAGCAAGAACATATGACTTGAAAACTGTTACTGCATTCAACAATCAACAGCAGTCAGCTCATGGCTGTTAAGTCCTTGACAATTACAACCATAAACAGTGTTTTGCTTGAGATTTGTAAGGCTATGTGGTCCTGAGTATATCCAGGAGAATCTTACATATAGTCACTATTATTCACTGCATTGGTTTAGTCTGAAAGTTAGGATTAAGATTAGGTAGAAAGTTTTAGACTAGCTAACTTATTTTTGATCTTTGCCAGTTTCTATAACCCAAATAGCAACACAGCCATGATAGAAATGTAATGAACAACATTGTCAGTATCCCCCAAAAAATACCTCCATGGAAGTAAGAGAAAACAGTACATAACACCAGGTTAACCATCAAAAAGAACCAAAAAAACATATTAACATTCGTCTGCCATCTTCCACTTGATTAGTTTTCTTCTGAAACCAGGTAAGAATCTCAGAAGGAGGTATACTATTGATCTATTACACATATTTACTTAGTCCATGACATGGTGATAGGAATGAACCAGTTAATTGTCATAATAACATTTTTTAACCATTTTAGTCACTGATTGTACCTTTAAATTTGCTATTTCATGCAAATAAAAAACCAATAATAATTGTCATAAATAGTAAAGGTAGTGTGTATTATAATGAACTATTCTCTATGTTATCCTCCCTGTCATCATTAATGTAATTAACAGAGTTCTCTGATAACTGTAGAGAAGGATAGTCTGTAAGGGCTTGTATGAAATGTCAGTGATCATTCCCTGAAAGTAAGACAAAATATTTAGGCCAAATGTACTCATAAATTGATGATATCTCTTCTCTGTGTCCTCAACTCTTATAACATAAGTAGCTTTTGTATTATAATATAGCATATCAAAAAATACTAAATTTTTGACTACAATATTGGAAAATATCTTCATTATGAATAATTTTAATAACTATTGTTCTGAGGTATCGAATTAAGACTAACTACAATCAGGATATTACACAATAATAATATAATAGTACCTGCTTTCGTTTCATAGTTCGGTAGAACAATTATAAAGAAAATGATCACCATTAACTGAACACCAGATAATAATAACATTGGTACCATGTTTATCTATTGACAGCTAAATAACTTGGAACACCTAAAAATTACAGACATTTTTAAATTAGATATTTCTATGACCTGAAATGACACTGTCAATTTAAATTATTTCCACAATTATATTAATATTATGTAAGGCATCTTGACAAATATTGAACTGACTAAAAATTACCTCAAAGTGGTCCAGTCCCTCTAGCAAGTGCTCCACTTGCTATCATCAATCCCTTGACAAGCCCCTGTAATTAGTAGACAAATTAAGATGCTATATTTAGATCACTACCTGTGACGATTGTCCTAAACCATCAGAAGCAATGAGTGTTAGCATAAATCTAACTATAGGATATCCAAATGTGACTAGACACAAACCAACTAAAAATTGAACTAAATTAAGGAGTAACAGCGACTCAAACAGACATGATTACAACGATCACAATATTGACCATTGACTCTAGAGACAGGATTCAAAGAACATTCATAATTTGGAACTGACTCAAACAATCCACAAAACACAACTATTATTAAAATCCACACAATCATTAATATCAATGTTATATTGATTAACATATTGGAGAAGTCTCTGTGCAGTTGGAACTGCACTGCTTGTTATTATTGTCATTGTCTTGAGCATTAGTGGTATCTATAGTAACAAAAGCCAACTTCCACAATTCAGAATCAAATTATCATATATGTCTTTTATAGTGAAAGCATTTCATACTACCGGTACTACAGAGCTCAGTTTGTCAGCATTAGTATTAACATGATAGGTATATTCAGTATAACTTGTTGAATAGAGTGATACAAAGGTGTTAATGTATGGCCAATAACAGTAAAATGATGGACTGAATGTAATTGTTGATGTGTTGTTGGTGTTCCATAAAGTGGGCTGGCATAGAAGCGTAGAGGCAATTAAGGAGCCAAATAACAACAGGAACATACCAAAAAGACTAATTATTCTATTATCAATGTGGACATCTTTGCAGACAATAACTACAATTATAATGAAAAAATTCGTAACTAGCCAGTCCCTTTGTACAAACTAGTACTTAAAATTATGCATCATAACATTCTATGGTTTGACTATAGTATTATAAGTACGATAACAAGACCTCCAGTATATTTACTCACTATGCTTATAAAGAAAAAACTTACATCAAGTATTTCCAAGGCCAGGCTATCTAAGTTCACCCCCAAAATGACTGGACATGTGTATAATGATAATAATTAAGCATACAAGAATGTATGTGATCTATTAATTATAACAGGCATATATTACATATACAACCAAGTATTATATAACTCATAGTATTTAAGTCAGAAATCTATAACAACACTTAGCCTTGCTCACATGTAGGTCAATCACATTTAAGAACCAGACATTCATTTTGTTGTTTAAATATAACATTAGTGGAATCAATGAATAGATGGATGAACAGATAGATGGATTAATGATAATAATAATAATGATATTGATATAATTTCTCGTTTCAGGATAAGATGACTATTGTACCATCTAGTATATATCCATTTGTTAGTAGCGACGGACAGAGTAAATCATGTTGTAAGTCATTATTTTTAAACTATGATATTCTATATTCCTGTAGCAGAAAAAAAAAAAAAAAGCACAGCAGCTCCTACCAGGCAAACTCAGGACATTATGTCACTACTTATTATCATTACTAATTATTATTCATTACTAATTTTGTATCACGTGATATTAGATAAAAAATAAGGTTGTCAAGCGAATGAAGCGTGGTTAATTTATATCTCTTCAAATTGTGTAGTAGCATTAGTAGTTAGTCTTAATATTTACTACAACTAGCACAAACTAACTGTATTGGTGATTCGGACTATTGTCAGTTGAATTTTTCAAAATGTCTCTTGAAGACGCAAACCACTGGCTGCTGTCACACTCAAGATTCCTCTTTCTGAACTTTCCAATCCTCACATCTGGCTCGCTCAGGTGGAAGCACAATTTAGAAACTAAAGGCATCACCTCTCAGAAAACTAAATTCGAGGATAACATCGCCTCACTTGCACCGGAAGTCACGCGAAGTTCGAGACCTCATATTATCCTCGCCAAAGGAAACACCCTACGATGTCCTAAAAAACCACGTACCCTGCTGTCTGAGCAACGTCGACTCCAACAGTTATTTAATGCTGAAGAGCTTGGAGATCGCAAACCAACACAGTTACTTAGACGTATGCAACAGCTACTTACATTTACTGATGCATCTAATGTACGCATGGTACTCACCTCCACTAATACCACCAGTTTAGATGATCTCACACAACTGGCTGATCAAATTATGGATGAAGCCACACCTTCAATTTCAAATGTTTACTGCCTCCACAGAAATAGAGCAATTACAATCAGAGATAGCAGACCTAAGAGACTAGTAGGAGTCATTGCTCACCTTCAAAGCACGACATCATTGCTGATCATCCTCCCGCTGACAATCACCCAGTCCTTCACCATCTATACCAAACAAGGAAACATGCTGGTATCATCAATGTTTTGGAAGTTCAGACATAAATGTCAACCACCTTGCAACATGTTGGAAAACATGCAGGCCAGCCACTAATAGCGGCAAGTGTGACTGGCCAATCTCAAGCGGCCTATTCTATATCACAGATCGCAACAGTGGATTACACCTTCTAGTAGATACCTGGTGCAGAAGTAAGTGTAGTTTCCACCTACAAATACTGAACGCAAACACCAATAAGATGGATTTACACAAAGCAATTAATCACACCCCAATCAAGACTTATGGTACTCAGCTCATCATAATCAATCTCAACCTCCAATGAACATTTCGATGGTCTTTCATTATAGCAGATGGTCCATAAGCCAATCATTTGTGCTGACTTTCTCAAACACTTCAATCTGCTAGTAGACATGTGTCACAAAAGATTAGTAGACGCCATCACACAACTCAAAGTTTAGGGTATTCTTCTAAACACACACCTTTGAATTTGATTTGGCAATTATACTCTGTCCGAGTTGAGAAAAGCCACCCAGACGTGTGGAATAACTTTGCTGTTTTACGTGCTATCCCACATGGGACTTGCACCAATCGATTCAGCTTGCAAACGCGCATTTTATATATAAAATTTGGCTCTCTAGCGCAACGAGAAAGTACCAAACTATAAAACTCCATACATTTTGAATGACATACCTTTCGCATACTTTAAATTGCACACCTTCGAGCAGATAACAAAATCGATTTTCACCTCGAAAAGTCAGCCGACTATCACGTGGCAAGTCAAAATTACAATTCTAATTATATGAATAAATGCCTTGTATCAATTATTACTATTAACCCTTTTCGCGCATGCGCATAAAGCAAGTAATTACTGCCAACGCACGAGTATTTTCAGGTTGGAGTGATTGTGTTCAGCTCTTGAATCGTCTCTAAACTGTCTCCTAGAAGTTTTAGCTGTTTCAAGTTTGCTTCAATATGTATACCTGGATGTTTTGTTCTTCTTATGTTTGGTGTATTCGTCGTCTACAAGGTAAGCATTATGTTATAACTACGCACACATTGTAAAAGACGTATAAAGCAACTTTCAAGAGTCCCCATGTTTCTTTTTTTGAAATAGACTTAGATGATTGTAGGAATGAGTGGAATGTTTCTTATTTCTTCGTTGCAGTGCTTTTTTTTGCCTTGTAGTACTAGTTTTCTTTGAGTGGGCATGCCTTCTGTTCTTTGAATATACTTATATTGTGGTTGTAACAAAGAGCAATTAGGCATTTTGAGGATAGTGAAATAGGTGATCACTTGCTACAGTGTAAGGTTATTAGATGAACAAAAAGCTTTAGCCTTAGTATGTTGCTTTGTCAGGAGCAAGACTGTGAAGCTTCTAGTAAGATGTATCAAATTACAAACCACAATTGCAAGGACAGTAGTTATACAATGCAATACAACACAGTACAATACAATATATTGTAAAGTAATTTTTATCTTACCATTCAATTGTTCTATTTTTAGTCTCATCAACCGCAACAATATTATCAGCTGCTACATCAATTCATCATCTATATAATATATCAATTTTTTTGCTTTTATTGAAATAAATTATAATCAAAAAGGTCATGTTCTGTGAAATACTGAAGTTTCTGGGTAAATTGATCAACGTACGATGTTATATACACGAAACGCATAATGCGTCTTCGGCGCTGGTGAAACAATCAGCCACCGAGCATAAATGCGTGGTGTGTAGGCGGAAAGGGTTAAAATAATAACCAGGTATCGTCTTTTGCGATTGTGGGCAGCTATAAAGCCACCATGGTTTTTGAAAAAACCTTTTGACAAAAAAGGAAAACTGAAATGTCTAAAATTATTCGTCTTCAGAACTGTCAGATTGATCAGACTCATCCGATTCACCGCCAACTCGAATGATGAACTCATCCACTAGAGATGCTTCAGTCTGTTTGCGCCTCCAAGTTTCCTCGAAATATTCATAGACATTCACAGCAACCTCCTTTGTTTGTGATCGCAATCTTTTTCCACTTGGCATGTTACAAGCACGAGAAAAAATGTGGTGTGTTCGCATGAAATCCACGTGAACAAATAATGAATAGACTTAACACGTACTTCAGCGCTAACAGGCGAGGAATACCTCACCTTACATTCCATGCATAAAACACCTTTTTTTTAATAAGGGGCTTTTCTCAACTCGGACAGAGTATAAATTAAACCCAAGACCGAATTTGAAAACTGTACTCACTGATTTCCCTTCTATTACTCAGCTGAAAACACTCAATCATCCAATTAAACACGATGTCACTCACCACATCAAAACTAATGGCCCACCTGTACACTCACGAGCACATTGACTTGCCCCTGAGAAATCTAAAATTGCTCGGTAAGAGTTTGAACATATGTTACAGCTGGGTATCATTCAGCATTTATCTAGCAACTGGTCCTCACCTCTTCATATAGTTCCCAAAAGACACTAGGTGATGGAGACCTTGTGGAAATTCTCCTGAGAACATCTGCAACATCGAGCACTATTTCAACAATTCAAACAATATAGTATTGTCATCAATCCTGCCAAATGTGGAATTCGGTGTTGAACAACTCCAATTTATGGGAGATCTAGTCAACAAATGGTATAGCCCCTCTTGAAGACAAAGTGAAAGCAGTAAAGGATTTCCTCTACCAACCAGTTAACAAAAATTATGTGAATTCCTTGGATTAGTTAATTTTCACCATCGTTTTATTTCTAAGTGCGCTCATAAACGGCAAAACCCTGAATGCCTTACTCTCAGGCAACAATAAAGAATTGACATGGACAACGAAGCATTGCAGCTTCTACTTAATCAAGGACATGCTAGCAGAAGCCATTCTTCTTTCACATCCCAAACCAGATGCACCACTTTGCATAATGACTGATGCTTCCAATGTTGCTATAGTTGTTGTTCTACAACAAGAAGTCAATAATGTATGGCAACACTATCATATTTCTCACGCAAATTAAAAACGTGCTGAAACCAAATAAGGTACATTGACAGAGAACTATTAGCAATTTACTAGCATCAAACACTTTCACCTTTACATTGAAGGACGTACCTTTTACATTGCAACTGATCATAAACCCCTCACCTTCTCTCTACAAATGAATTCAAACAAACACTTGCCACAACAAATCCGACAACTTGATTTCATCTCCCCATTTACTTTGATATCACACATAAGTGGTAGTAAGAACGCAGTATCTGATGATTTCTCTTGACTAGAGATACAAGCAAATCGAGCAAGGACCTCTATGATAGACACTACAGTAATGACAATCTCCCAACAATCTGACCAAAGAACTGTAACAATACAGTTATCATCCTTTTCATCACTCAAATTTACTGATGTCCCTATCAAAGCCACACACATACCTTAGTTTGTGATACTTCAACTGTTCTTGTACTTCGACCATATGTACCCAAAGGTTTCCGATACCAAGTATTTGAGTTTTTATTTGCTTTCTCACCCAGGTATATGTGCAACCAAACATCTCGTTAATTCATCTTACATTTGGGCAAATATGAATACTGTGTTCGGAAATGGACACGTTTGTATGTACGGTGCCAAAGAGCTAAAGTTCAAAAACACACAGTATCCCCTCATTCTGGCATTTACTATTCCAGATGCTTGTTCGATTACATTCCTATCAATATAGTTGGACCATACCCCCTTCTAATGGTTATTTGTATATACTCACTTGTATTGACAAGGTCACTCGCTGGACAGAGGCCCTGCCCTTAGTTGATTTTTAGCTGCAACAATCGCCAGAACATTCGTAAGTGGATAGATTTCGCATTTTTGGAACACCTTCCACTATCAAACTGACTGTGGATGACAATTTGAGTCCAGCTCTGGAAACATCTCATGGAACTATTGGGTTCTGCCCGAATACGTACTACATCTTACCATCTTATTTCAAATGGTATGGTTGAACGTTTCCACAGACAGCTCTAAGGAGCGTTTAAAGCATACTCTAATTCAACTACTATTAAGTAATGTTCCACCAATATTCACGTTAGTATCGGTATTATACGATAATTATGAATATCAACCATGTCTGTATCTTACATTTGAGTTTTTATTGATAATAACAATAATAATAATTAATAATTATAAACATGGGGTTCAAGTGTACCACGCCTATTACACTAAAAAATGGCGCAGAAGCAAAAACTAGCAGTGTGGGAAGTTTTTCACTGTCAATATCTTGGATTCAAGCAAGGCTGTATGCAGCTCTATCTCTAGAGGTGGAAAGGATTCTAAGAGCTATAATACCACCAACTTTGCGTCATCTTCAGACTAATCACGAAGCTTACCACAAGTAACTGGAAACAATAGAGGTCAAATGAAACACCAGGGTAAGTAAATGATTCTAAAAGAATCAATAGAGATGACAAAGCAATATGCCTTTGATCACCTAAGAGCTCAGTTAATAACCAAAGCAATTGGAGAGATGATACCTCTTGACAATGAGCCATTTAATTTAGTCGACCATATTGATTCATGTGCTTAATGAAGTTACCTGAACCTCGTTACAAGCTACCCTCAGACAAATATTTTTCAGAACATTTGATACTAGAGCATGGGCGGCGGAACCACGGGGCTACGGGGGCTATAGCCCCCTTAAATTTAAAAGACCATTTTTATTAATAATATATTTAACACAGTGGACCTCAAGTAACCTCAACAACTTGATAATCCAAATCAAGCCATGATCAAGAATCTGACTCGGCAGCAGAATACAGAAATTGGGTATGAACTAACACATGAAAGTGATGGAACTGAGAATGGTGTTGTCCGTGGTTGATGAATAGTTAGTTCTACAAAAATGGTTGCCTGTAATTCTCAGGCTATTAGTGATTGCTCATCAGAATGTTGTGATGATAATCTACCCCATTCTTATCATCCTCATATTGATTTTGCCACATCAAAAACAAAAGCAAGAAAGCGATGTCATATGTTCAAGAGTATATGGTTCAGTCAACATAAATGGCTTACTTATTGTGTAACACAAAATAAGGCTACTGTTATTGTTGTCATACAGCAGTGAGAAGATTACTATATTTCACTAAGAAGAATAAAAAAGCATTTATAAGCAGTGGATTGAAAACTGGAAAAAAGCAAAAGAACGTTTCAAAGAACATGAACAATACCAATTGCACCTTGAGGCCTGTTTGAACCTTGAATGCTCAAAAGGACATCAGTAGCTACTAGACATCAATCAGCTGAGACTGACCAGAAGAAAAAAGTCTCTGAAGCTTCTGTCTTCCATTAGGTATTTAACATGACACGGAATACCTCTAAGAAGTCACAAGGTGATGAAGGTAACCTTTTTGCAAACTTTTTGAAACTGCAACAAACCGATGTTGAAAGTCTTCAGCCATTCAGTGATGAGTCAATATTGAGCTCACGAAATTTAATGGTCTGATTGAGTTTGATGGCCCACCAACTCCTCTGAGGATTTCTGGATAAATCAGGATAAATTTATGTTTACAAGATTGTGGTAAATGTGGCATGTGTGAGGGAAGCTATTGACTTCCTCTGAGCTATCCCTCCCATTATACGTGCTTCTCCTAAACCTTTC